>NC_085844.1:121853231-122153231 GCF_035594765.1 Anolis carolinensis
CACATATGCCTGTTGATTGCTTTGCTTTTTTGTCATTCATGATCATATTAAAAACATTTGAATAGGTGGACATTGTGATATGAGAATAAGGGCACTTCCAGACAGGTCGAAAATCTGCACCAAAGCGGGTTAAAAAAAACAACAAACCCTTCTTTGGTGTGGATTTGCGTCCCCACTAGGCCCAAACAGCCTGGGCTTTCCCAGGGGGATGGCTACATGCCATCACAATTACAAATTTTCCCCTAAAAATAAAGTTAAATGTATCTGGCCATCATAACATTTTTCTTGCTTTGGTCTGAACCTACAGGAAAGAGCAAGAATCTATCTTCCCTCCTCCCTATGGAACTCAGTTTGCATCAGCTGAAGAAATCTGCTAACAAAGGGGGATTGAGAGAAGATAGAAATTGGGACATTTTAATAGCTGCTGGAAAATTGGGAGTTTGAGTCTAGACTTTAAAGTTACTTTATCTCTTGGAAACCAATCCATTTTAAAAAATATCTAAACAAGTGGTAGTGTTTTTTTTGCTATATGGTATGTGGGGTGACTTTTTGCCAGCTATGCAGATCAAACACTTTTTAAAGAAAAAAAATGGGAGAAAAAAAATATATGTTGGTGAAATGCATGGGATCTGTCGTGACTGACCTATATTGCAGAAAATATATATAAAAGAATTGGACTTATTTCCCATTATTTACGCTTCTACAGTTCTCTTTAACATGCCTGACCTTCTGCAGAATAATACAACCTGCCTTCCCAGCAGCTTTTATTTCTATATATTATTCTGTCATAGTTCAACTGCTCATGTATTTGGAAACAATTATCATGTTGATGCATGTGACTCACAGCATATATGTTGTCAAAGAGTCTCCATACTGACATAACCATTTTATTTCACATGAGGCTTAAAATTCCAAAGTGCAGTAGAGTATCACTTATCCAACATAAACAGGCCGGCAGAACGTTGGATAAGCAAATATGTTGGATAATAAGGAGGGATTAAGGAAAAGCCTATTAAACGTCAAATTACGTTATGATTTTACAAATTAAGCACCAAAACATCATGTTTTACAACAAAGCAACAGAAAAAGCAGTTCAATACATGGTAATGTTATGTAGTAATTACTGTATTTACGAGTTTAGCACCAAAACTTTGCAATGTATTGAAAAATTGACTACAAAAACATTGACTACTAAAGGGCAAACTGCGTTGGGTAATACAGAACATTGGATAAGCGAGACTCTACTGTAGTTGGAATTGCCCTAAGCAGTTGATATGGATAATACAAAGAATACATGATAATTATATTTTTATTGCAATTATATTATAATTTACTATTTTCCAGGCATAAATATAATTCAAATATAATTCCACCTGAACATTAGGAAGAACTTCCTAATGGTGAGAGCTGTTCAGCAGTGGAACTCTCTGCCCTGAACTATGGTGGAGGCTCCTTCTTTGGAAGCTTTTAAACAGAGGCTGGATGGCCCTCTGTCAGGCATGCTTTGAATGTGATTTTCATGTTTCTTGACTGTGGGTTGAACTGGATGGCCCACGACATCTCTTCCAACTCTGTGATTCTATGAATAGTAGTAATGAGTAAAATCTCATATTACCTTTATGTATGTGTAGGAATCACAATTATAGCACTGTAGATGGAATTCCAGCATAACCTCCACATCTCCACTTACTTCGTGCAATCTGTAGAGGTGTTTCCCTGATGCATGGAAAGCGATTTATAATTGCATCCCTTCTGTGAGGGATCGTGTGTATGTCTATGTTTGATGTTTTTATAGTTTTAATGGTTTAATCTACAGTTATATGTTTTTGATTTAGATATGTGATATATTTTTATACATATGCGAGGCATTGAATTTTGCCATTTTTTATGTTGTAAACCGCTTTGAGTCCCCCCAGGGGTGAGAAAAATGGTATAGAAATGCAAATAATAATAATAATAATAATAATAATAATAATAATAATAATAATAAATAAATAAATAATGTTTTTTTTGGCACAACAAAACATTGCATGGAAAGTTCCTTGACAAAATTGAAGGAAAAGCTGACAAGGAGAAGACCTGGCTATGGCTCACGAATGGGACCCTGAAGAAGGAGACAGAAGGCCTGATCCTTGCAGCCCAGGAGCAAGCCATCAGAACAAATGCAATTAAGGCCAAGATCGAAAAATCAGCTGATGACCCAAAATGCAGACTGTGCAAGGAAGCTGATGAAACCATTGATCATATCCTCAGCTGCTGTAAGAAAATCGCACAGACAGACTACAAACAGAGACACAACTATGTGGCCCAAATGATTCATTGGAACTTATGCCTCAAGTACCACCTCCCAGTAGTAAAGAACTGGTGGGATCACAAACCTGCAAATGTATTGGAAAATGAGCACGCAAAGATACTATGGGACTTCCGAATCCAGACTGACAAAGTTCTGGAACACAACACACCAGACATCACAGTTGTGGAAAAGAAAAAGGTTTGGATCATTGATGTTGCCATCCCAGGTGACAGTCGGATTGACGAAAAACAACAGGAAAAACTCAGCCTCTATCAGGACCTCAAGATTGAACTGCAAAGACTCTGGCAGGTACCAGTGCATGTGGTCCCAGTGGTGATCGGCACATTGGGTGCCTTGCCAAAAGATCTCAGCCGGCATTTGGAAACAATAGACATTGACAAAATTGCGATCTGCCAACTGCAAAAGGCCACCCTACTGGGATCTTCGCGTCATCCAAAAATACATCACACAGTCCTAAACGCTTGGGAAGTGTTCGACTTGTGATTTTGTGATACGAAATCTAGCATATCTATCTTGTTTGCTGTGTCATACAATATAATAACAATCTCAGTTGCAACAGTCAGGAACAGGGACCCTGGCATAATTCCTCCAAGTGCCAGAGATTGCTTGGAAGATGGGTAGATGGGAATTGAAGCCAGCTGCTTCCGAAGCAATAGGGAAACAGACAATCATAGAGTAAAGCAGTTGTTGGGGGGAATATCACAGCCTAGTGATATAGTTCAGTTTACAACCACAGATTACACATTTATAACTGACATGCAGGATTTTGGCCAATGTAAGGGTTCTTCTGACAAGGGCTGTGGGTCATGCTATTGTATTGCTCTGAAAGTAATCATGGAAATTACAAATGAAAAGCAGAGCAAGAAGCCGAAAAATTGTAGTTTGACTCTGGCATTGACTAGCTCCTTACACCTTGCTATCTGGAATGTTTAATGCTAAAGAATCTCTTTCTTTTTTTCATTTTGCAGAGGGGAGAGGGGGCAGTGCTGCTATTTTTCAAAATGCAATGTTCCATTTTAATAGGGTTGTACTTTTTGCCTGATATCCCAGTTAAAACAAATGTAACAGAGAATTGCTGACACAATAGAAACCTGCTAGTTCAACACAAATGGTCCCCTGTAAATAAATCTGATGTAATTTTCCTATACATCTTGAGTACAGATTTCAGTGCTGTTCACACAATGGGCTGCATGGCATTAGAACATTAAGAAGAAACAAATCACACTGCTACTTCCTTGGAATGTTACAACACAGTTTTGTTCAGGCTGAATTGTGCAGCATCAGGGCAAACATGATTTCTAAAGACTGTTCAGCTTGGGTAATTTTTCCATATTAGACATGACTGCCTACAAATAACCGCTGCAGTCCAAGGGCAAAATTTCTTAGGTTCACAGAAAGCCAGCTGCATTAGGCAAGCATCTGGATATGGTCAATATGGGTAAAAAATGACAAGTTCACAGCCCAGGGTGTTGAGTGAGTAAAAGCTTAGCTCTAAATTCCTCCATATTACAATAGGTAAAGGTAAAGGTTTTCTCCTGACATTAAGTCTAGTTGTGTCCGACTCTGGGAGGTGGTGCTCATCTCCATTTCTAAGCCGAAGAAATGGCATTGTCCATAGACACCTCCAAGATCATGTGGCCGGCATGACTGCATGGAACATCGTTACCTTCCCACCGGAGCAGTATCTATTTATCTACTCACTTTTGCATGTTTTTGAACTGCTAGGTTGGCAGAAGCTGGAGCTAACAGCAGGAGCTCACTCCGCTCCCCTGATTCAAACCCCAACCTTTCAGTCAGCAAGTTTAACCTGCTGCAACACTAGGGGCTCCTTCCATATTACAATGTCTTTTTGATATTCATCAGAGTTGTCTCTCGCCCACTTTATTATTTTTTTTCTGGCATAATCTCCAGCTTTAACAAGTATATGGCAGGCAGATGCAATTTTGTCCTCTCCGTACTGGGAAAAGCTGTACCTATTGATTTGGGCCAGTACAGAGGATGGAAGAATTTTGTTTCTCAATTCCACTTTCAAAGAATGTATTCCCCCTGCCCCTTCCCAAAAAAACATTTTTCATAATGGGGATGGCAAGAACCTGAGATTCTTTCCCTTCCAAAAAGAAGAACTAGGAGAAAACACAACTATAGCAGAGTCTCGCTTATCCAACATAAATGGGCCAGCAGAACGTTGGATAAGCAAAAATGTTGGATAATAAGGAGGGATTAAGGAAAAGCCTATTAAATGTCAAATTACATTATAATTTTACAAATTAAGCACCAAAACATCATGTTTTTCAACAAGTCTGCCACTTGTTTGGGAGTGTGACTGCAATTGTATTGTTGTTGGGTGTGTTGGCCTGCTGCATGTTGCTGCCTAGAGAAACAGCTGTGGATCCGGGTGGGAGGGAGACTGCGTTGGATAATACAGAACGTTGGATAAGCGAGACTGTACTGTACTATACTTCCCACCTGTAAAAAAATATATGAGGGGGTTGCCTCTGGCAGATTAGTTAATATTTAGAATGAGCATAATTTGCTTTTTGGGTCTTTGGTCTGCCTTGATGATGATGATGATGATGATGATATTAATTTGGAATTTGGAAACAATAGACATTGACAAAATCACGATCTGCCAACTGCAAAAGGCCACCCTACTGGGATCTGCACGCATCATCCGAAAATACATCACACAGTCTTAGACACTTGGGAAGTGTTCGACTTGTGGTTTTGTGATACAAAATCCAGCATATCTATCTTGTTTGCTGTATCATAATAATAATAATAATAATAATAATAATAATAATAATAATAATAATAATAATTTTATGTTTATACCCCGCCCCATCTCCCTGAGGGGACTCGGGGCAGTTTACATGGGGCCAAGCCCAGGCAATAAGCAATATAAAACTCAGCAATAAAAACAAATCATAAACAAATAAAATCACATATACCAATAAACAATAAGCACACTTTGATAAAAACCTGGGTTGGCTCCTAAAAAGGGTAGTGGGCCAGAAAAGTGCAAATAGTTTTATACAGTACAGATTAGGAAAGAGGTAGGTACCAGGGACTTTTATCCCATTAAGGTGCTGGAGGAGGCATACACCTAAAGACTATATACGGCAAGGAGTAAAAATGCTATAAAAATAGAATGGACAAACAGGGCAATCTCAAACTAAAGAAATCAGTTGGAAGAGCCAAGTTTTCAGGCTCTTCCGAAAAATAAGGAGCCTTCTCCAGACCCAGCTGCAAGACTAGCTGTGTATTACCCAGCACCTTCAAGCTTATTAAATTTCATTGGCTGATAGCATCTCCCATTATGCCAAGTATACTGGAATGGTAGGGACTAAGCAGCCAAGTATATTGGAATGACAGTAGCCCTGATGTTCAGGACTTGCTTCACATCTGTCTGTGCTTCCTATTGTCCTCTGTTTATGCAGACTTATTGTATTTTCCCCCTGATGCATTCCTCACTAGGCCGCAGACACCTACTTAATCCATTTAAAACCTATCAGGTCTGCTCATTGGCTCGTAAACCTATTACCTCCGAGGCCCTGTGCTCAGGGACACAGGTGCCAGACTGGCGCACAATGCCCAATTGAGTTATGCTTGCAAGCTTCAGTGGGACTCTCAGATTCATGATCCTGGACCGCATGGGGAATTGCAGGTGTTACATGGCAGGAGCCACTTTATTAAATATCGATTTAAATCACAGCCTTTAATAAAATCTGATGGGAGACCTTTTTCCACCTCCTCTTCCCCCCTTCGACCATTCCTCTTGGCTTCCTCTCGCCCCTTCCCTTCCCGGTCTCTCTACCGATGACAGTGAGGCTCAGAAATAAATAGTTAGCAAGCAGCTCAATGGCAAAACCCTTATCAACTGTAATGAGGCATTTGTGATAATCGAGTGATGAAATGTAAATGGGCAGTAATGAGCACAATTACATCCACTGGGGAACCATCAAAGAGGCTTCTTTCCGCAGATAGATGAGCTGTTCCATTTGTCGCTGTCCATTGCGGGCTTGGCTTTGAGTTTTCCAATGGAGGCAGAGAGAAAAGGGAGGCGGAGAGGGCTGCTAGAGAAAAGAAAAGCAGTGTGTTAACAGAACAGGCTTGCTGACAGGTTAAGAGAAGGAGGGAGGCTGCAAAAAGCAAGCATGCCTGGCTTTAATCCCACCTTAGATGGTTATCCTCTCCCCCCTCCTTTGTCCCCCTCCCCACTTTCCACCTCTGCTCCTCTAACTTGCGGTCCTTAGGGATGATTCGATTTGCCGAAATGTTTGAAAACTGCCTCATTGGCGCTAACAAGATTAAGCTGAGCCTACGTCTGTCTGATACACTGGAAATATGCTGGGCGACTGCAATTGGCTTTCTGCTGGAGCTGAGCTCAAGATCACTGGGATGGTTGCCAGGGCTACTGCTTATGTCATCTTTGCAAAGCCAGGCATGAGTGAGAAGAAATCCTGACAGGCACAGGAAACGGGAGAACTCAGCACTTCGGTAATCTGGAGTGTTAAATGTTAACAAAAATGGGTGCCTGTACGGTAGGAATGTAATACATGATCAAAGTTGCCTAATCCTGCCCTGGATTAAGGTGGATAATTCCTGTGACTAAATAATTCTAGATATACGGAAAGAAGCACATTCTAAAGGAAATTACATAGAAACCCAGATACCAGCTGGACTTTGTTCATTTATAGGTACTGACATAGCACAGAAATAGGAGAACGCTTATTTTGGGCCTTCTGTTTGCTAATACAGTAGAGTCTCACTTATCCAAGCTAAATGGGCTGGCAGAAGCTTGGATAAGCTAACATCTTGGATAATAAGGAGGGGTAATAATAATAATAATAATAATAATAATAATAATAATAATAATAATAATAATAATAACAACTTTATTTTTATACCCTGCCCCATCTCCCCTTACATGGGGACAAAGCCTGACATATACAACAATAAAAGAGTGAAGTGAATATTTCAACAATAAAATATCAACATCAATAAAACCATCATAAAAAACAACATACAACATAAAATATTAAAAACAGAAGACTAAA
This sequence comes from Anolis carolinensis, assembly GCF_035594765.1. Taxonomy (NCBI): domain Eukaryota; kingdom Metazoa; phylum Chordata; class Lepidosauria; order Squamata; family Anolidae; genus Anolis; species Anolis carolinensis. The sequence goes on from NC_085844.1 coordinate 121,860,603, forward strand.
ACACAGATCTGGGCCAAAGTGCAGCATATTTCAACATGGGAGAGGTAGTTTCTTAGCCTAAGTAGTCAATAAAGTGCATAGTAATAATGGCAGAGTATCCTATTGTTAAATGGGCAGATAGTTCGAACCTGCAATAATTAATCATCAAAGGCCTTTTGGAAGAGCCAGGTTTTTAGGGTTAAGGAAAAGCCTATTAAACATCTAATTAGGTTATGGTTTTACAAATTAAGCACCAAAACATCATGTTATACAACAAATTTGACAGAAAAAGTAGTTCAATACGCAGTAATGTTATGTTGTAATTACTGTATTTACAAAATTTAGCACCAAAATATCATGATATATTGAAAACATTGACTACAAAAATGGCTTGGATAATCCAGAAGCTTGGATAAACAAGGCTTGGATAAGTGAGACTCTACTGTATTTCATTAAGGTCACCATAGGAACACCATAATTCCTTAAGACTAAGTATCCCCATCTTCAGCCCTTCCACCATTTGCTCAATGGTGTTAGGTAAAGATAAAAATTTTCCCCTGACATTAAGTCTAGTCGTGTCTAACTCTGGGGGTTAGTGCTCATCTCCATTTCTAAGTTGAAGAGCGGGTGTTGTCCATAGACACCTCCAAGGTCATGTGGCCGGCATGACTGCATGGAACGCCGTTACCTTTCTGCCAGAGTGGTACCTATTGATCTACTCACATATGCATGTTTTCAAACTGCTAGGTTGGCAGAAGCTAATAATAAATAATAAATAATAATAAAAACATTATTTCTAGACCGCCCTCTCTCCCCAGAGGGACTCAGGGCAAACATTCATTGCCACAATTTCTTCACTGTTTCTTCACTAATATCAAAAGTATACAATGACAATAACATACACATTAATTCCACATTAGATTTATACACAAAATAATGTGGTTTTTTTATGCACAACCCAACATCTCTGTGCAAAAACCAACATTTTTTAACATAAAAGGATAGGATGGGGTGTGAAGTTTATCAAAATATTTTTTTTAAGTTCCAAAGTGTGAAAAACATTTTTTAAATGCACAAAAAAATCATTGAGGTTGAGATTTTTGTAATCATTCTGTGGTCAAAAGCTTCCATTTAGAAAATACAATCCAATCTAATTGGAAAATATTTTCCAATTAGAAAATACAGACATGGGTAATCAAGAAAATCATTGTTACTGTTAGCATCATATGAAAGAGCTCTCATGATGAGGACTACAACTCCTGGAATCCCATAATGAATAACTGAACTACAAACTTGTTCTTTTCATAAAAGAAGATTATGGTGTCATATTATGATCATGTCATTTTAATATATCCTATGTAACTAGAAAAGTTGATAGCAATGTCCTTGACTCATTCAAACTGAATACTGATTACCTCTCAGTGAAAGTTGTCCCAGGCAGTTGTTTAGAGGGATCAAAATCAGTTAAGTTTCAATGTTGCAAAACCTGGTGGAAAAGTTTTGCTCTGCTCAATGCTTACTTCTGTGCACAGTGCTAATGCTTCTTTTCCCCTTGTCCCCAATGGTGCCTATAGCAATTAACAGGGTAATGAGCTGAAGACCAAACATAGCCTCTAGTGCATTTGTGTTTGGTTGCAAATTGGGTCCTTATGTCTTGAGTCTTGCTGACTACGTGCTTTCTGAAAGCCATCCCATCTACCCAATTCTTGCATTAGTTGGCCCACTCATCCTAAGACTGCAGTTAGCCACTGTGATAGGAGTACCACTAATTTGGAGTACATTTATTTTCTTCAACATTCTGGATTATCCAACACATTTTTGTAGTCAATGTCGTCAATACATTGTGATATTTTGGTGCTAAATTCGTAAATACAGTAGTTACTACATAGCATTACTGTGTATTGAACTACTTTTTCTGTCAAATTTGTTGTATAACATAATGTTTTGGTGCTTAATTTGTAAAATCATAACCTAATTTGATGTTTAATAGGCTTTTCCTTAATCTCTCCTTATTATCCAACATATTCGCTTATCCAACATTCTGCCAGCCTGTTTACATTGGATAAGCGAGACTCTACTATACTCAGACATGCTACAGCCTTAGTAATGTGCAATTCTTCTGCATTTTCAAAAGGCTGGAACTAGTTAGTAGGGAAGATGTGGGGTTACTGCTATATCTAGAGCTCTCCATCCAACTAATATAACTTACCTTGCATCTTCCTGAAATTGTTTCATTGTTTTCTTGAACTACCCAACAGACTCTGATGGAGACATGCAGTGCAACATCATCAGTACTTGAGTCATGCACTGCTAGATTTTATACAAATACTTGAGAAAATGTGATGCTGGACCAATTTTTGCTTTTTGGCATCAACAAGTGGTAGGCAGTAGCTTTCATCTCAATAGAGCAGTGATTCTCTTCTTCAATCAAAAATATAAAGAAACTGCACTAGGTGCCCTGTCCTATTTTGGAGAAACGCTTTAAGTTCTGATTAAAATCCAGACTGGATTCACCAATCTATTGACATGAAAGACATCAGCTGCCCCTAGCAGCAGGCCCTGCATTTTTTTAGAAATGACAAGCTTGGGTTGGCAGTATACCATAAAACAAAACTGGAGGATCTAGAAACCAACCAACACATCTGTTTGTGGGTCTCTTGTCCTCTAGTGCTGATTTATAGCATGTTTCAGACAGAATAATACCAGCAAATCACACTAGAGGTCCCAAAGAGGCCCACAAACATTTTTGTGGAAATCATTTTTGGAGTATATGTAAATGAAACTGTGGGTATTGATTTTGTGGATAAGAGGGTTGTACTGTATTCTGGTTCTTAATCCCTGATAACACATTTAGTCATATGTCTCATTCTTCTGGCATAAAAGCCATAGTCTTTGATAGTAATCGTGGAGGTGGGAGAGGTCCCTCCTTCCTGTGATGAAATAGGCCAATCTCTCTCACTCCCCCAAGTTTAGCAAAATCTGGAGCACAAGATCATGATAATGCCGTTGGCATCTAATTTGAACATCAGTGACTCAACTTTGAGAAGGAGCTTTTTCTACCCTAAAGAATCTCTCAGAGTTTTCAGACTACAGTAATTGAAAAATCCCTAAACACTTGCTCATGGAGGAGATGCATTTTACTGCAGGAACAGTCTACAAATTGTAACGTATTCAATTTACATTCCCACCACCTCAGGGCAGTTGAGAAGAATTTATATCTTCAGAAACCTTTGAACTAACAAAAGATAACATTCAACAGCAAAGTCTACTTGCATAAAGGGTTCTTTAAAAAAAAAGCTTACTTCATTTTTGTTCTGAAGGAAATGTATCATTGCAACAGAGGTTAAAACCATTCACCTGAAATTTTAAGACATACTGCAGAGAGGTAGAGCTTGGTGATGGAGATGCATCCAATTGCAAAATTGAAGTTAACCATGGATGATTTTGTTGTTGTTGCTTCATAATATCCAAACCGCATGGGCATTGAACACTTTTTTCAGAACGCTTTAATGAACTCATGGTCATCTACGTTTCACAAGAAGCAATGAACAGTAAAAGCTAGGGATATGTATAAGATTTAACCAAAGCCAGAATCGTGAATCAACTTGGGCACTTTGATCTGGTTCCTATACTTCTCAATATGAATCAGGCTTTTATCTGATGAGACTAGAACTCAGCCTCATCTAAAACCTAGTGTCTTTCATAAGATAGGCTAGTGATTCCCAACTTGTGTGTCCCCAGGTGTTTTGGCTTACATTCTGTCCTGTTTTGTCTTTCAAGAACAGCCTTAAAACAATGTGGTAAGTAAATTAAAACTGCTTTACTTCAGCAAAACATAAAGAACAGCACACTCTGTGGTATAATGCAAAAGAAGGCAAGGAAGTCTTAGGTCAAACACAGTTCTTATGTCTTTGATATATTCCCAAATCAAGTAGCAGTCTTACTTCAGACAAAGCAATAAATCCTTAGGAGCAGTTTTCCAGATGCAGACTCAAAGCAGGCACAAGGGGAGCGAAGGCTTAGGCATTAGAGTCAGTTTGTTACCAGCAAAACCTGACTGCGCCTGCTTCTGCTTTATAGCTCTGAATTCCCCCACTGATGCTAGGGCAGTTCCCAATTACTCAGCTGCATTTCTGGCAGCTATTCTAGCTAAACAACGTCTCTGCTCTGTTTCCTTTTGCCTTTCCTAAAATGTGGGTACTTGCAAAATCTCCTCCTCAGATTCCGACTGCCCCTCTGACTCATGAACACTTTCCTACTCCCCTTCCTCTTCTTAAGAAGAGGAATCCCTAACACATTCCCAGAAATCCTAGCCAGTTTACCAGCTGTTAGGATTTCTGGGAGTTGAAGGCCAAAACATCTGGGGACCCACAGGTTGAGAACCACTAAGTTAGGCCATTTGCTTGCAGATACAATGATTGTTTAGGGTTTTTGTTTTTTGGAATAATAAAACATTAAGTGTGGAGGAAATCCAGTAGTGAAGCTAAAAAATAAACAGGGCCACCTTGTAATCCTTGGGTGCATCTACACCAGCCAGGCATAGGAAAACTTTGGCGCTCCGGGTGTTTTGGACTTCAACTCCCAGAAATTCCAGCCAGCTTACCAGCTGTTAGGGATTGTGGGAGCTGAGGTCCAAAACACCTATAAGGTGGAAGTTTGCCCATGCCTCATTTCCACTGTAGAATTAATGCAATTTGACATTACCTTAACTGCCATGGCTCAATGCTATGGAATCCTGGTAATTGTCGTTTTACAATGTCTTACGCCTTCTGTATCAAAAAGTGCTGGTGTTTCACCAAACTACCTACACTTAAACACACATATACATATATTGGATTGTGCTCCCTGCCATGGTTCAAAAAAAAATGTTAAGTGATGTTACCTGCAATCCAGTTATGCAGCCAATTTAAGTATGAACATGGAATTGTCTTGCTGGCATTGACCTTATTGTCAGTTTTCCTGCCCAAGAATAAAATCCACATTACTCATAGTAAAAAGTCTGGCTGCCAGTCTGCCTATCTCTTTACCTTTAATTGTTTTTCCACTGCCAGGATGAAGTATTGGGACTCAGTGAGTGACACCTTGGCTGTGTCAAGTGCCAGATACTTTCAAATCTATTTCATCAGTTTGCTTCACCTTGCCTTTTCTTTATCTTCTGCTGCAAATATCAAGAGCATCTATCATGTCTTCTGTTATTTTGTACAGACCTCTTTGCTTGTCTCACAAGAATGTTGCTTATTGTCATATTTGACTGTGTCCATTTTGATTGGCCACATATTTTTAGAACTCTATTATTTGCTATAAACATGGGTATTAATTGATATGTACCATAGGTTCAGGTCATAGTTACACCCTGTTGAAAAGTGAGTGTGCTAGTTAAGGTATGTGTAGCAAGCTTTTGTATGAAATTGTCCCTATTTGTCGCACCTCAGAATAGCTTCACGTTGCTGAACACACCAGGCTGTACACAGGTTGAAATCTTTTGTAGTTTATTAGGAAATAGGAAATAAATAGTTATTAAAAAGCAAAAGTAAAGATCCAAAAGACTGTTGCAAAACCAAGGTTATAAGGTATAATCTAAGAAAACCTTAGACATAAAACAAGGTTCCATTAATACATGACATAGTCCCATAAACTTGGTTACACAAAGCTGCAGGATAATCCAAGAAAGCAAGAGCTGCTTCTAACTCAAACAGCATGAATGCATTTCTTTGCCCTCTGACCTCTTTCTCTTTTTTGTTTGCTATTCTGACACTCCTGCGAACCCGAAATTCCAAACGGCCAGCTCGATCCAGAGATGTTGTTAGTCAAGCCTCTGTCTGCTTGCTATGTAACAGAAAGCTGTCCTCCCTTTGCACCGGGCTAGCTTCAGTATCATCTCCCGTATCATCAACACCATTCCCTACCGTGGGAATGCCTCCCTGCTCCTCATCTCTCACAGCAGGGACACTCTGAACCTGAATCCCATAATTCCCATCAGAGTCATCTTGAACCTAAATCCCATCATCTTGAACATCTGGAACCTGAATCCCATGATCTCCATCAGAGTCACTCTGAGACTCCAGCTGAGTCACAACACTATTATTGTCCCAGTGATATCAGATTTATGCCGGATTCTTGGAGAATTGCTGAAATGTTCTGATTGGAAACATATCTTGATATATAGTCAAACATTAACTGGCATTTATGGTGGAGGATCCCCCCAATATATTTTCAATCTATACATGTTTCTAGTTTTCTATGACTTCAAGAATAATAATAATAATAATAATAACAACAACAACAACAACAACAACAACAACAACAACAACAACAACTTTATTTTTGTACCCCACCTCCATCTCCCCAAGGGGACTCAAAGTGGCTTACATGGGAACGAGCCCGGTCAACATCATAGAATATAATCACATTAAATGCATACACAATATCATAAAACAGAATAAAACAACAACAATTATAAACAACATAAATAAAATAAAATAAAAGCAATCTAGTAAAGGTAAATGTTTCCTCTGACGTTAAGTCCAGTCGTGACCGACTCTGAGAGTTGGTGTTCATCTCTGTTTCTAAGCCGAAGAGCTGGCGTTGTCCACAGACACCTCCAAGGTCATGTGGCCGGCATGACTGCATGGAGCGCTGTTACCTTCCTGCCGGAGCGGTACCTATTGATCTACTCACATTTGCATGTTTTTGAACTGCTAGGTTGGCAGGACCTGGGGCTAACAGCGGGCGCTCATTCCGCTCCCGGGATTTGAACCTGGGACCTTTTTTCCGCAAGTTCAGCAGCTCAGTGCTTTAACACACTGTGCCACCAGGGGCCCAAAAAAACAAAACAAAAAAACCACAATCTAGCCTATGATTATTTCAAAAAGCATATGCTTTCCATCAGATCAGCTGCTCTTGTTGGTTGGGAGAATCTGGAAACTGTCTAAAAAAAACCCCCTAACATTTGGAATCCTTGTCTCTTGAACTATCAGTATGCCACCTGAAAGTGTCAATAAGACAGATCTGAAAGCTCTATTTCAGAAACTGAATGGATTATTCTCCAGAAGGATGCTGCCTAAAGTCTGTACCTAGTATTGTTTTCCGATCACATAAAAGTATTAGTTTCCTCCCCAATTCCTATGCTCATCTGCATTATCCATATGCCCACTTTTCTGGAATACGAGACGAGCAAATATGTGAGTACTATGTGTAAACAATTTTCCATATCTCACTTTCTGCATTGCTAAAACTTGTGGGTACTGAAGGGAAATTTCATTGAGTGATAGACTTCTTTTTGAGGTAGTAATTCTCATATTTTGCTTTCTCGTTCCTATACCTCTGGTAAATCAATAACATAAACTACAATCAAATATGCATTTCTAAAAAGTTGCCCAAAGGGAAAGCTGTAAAGAAAACTGCTTCCCATGGATATCTTACCAGGCGGACCTGTCCAGTTGCCATTTCAAGTGATCAGTCACCTGCAAATGATGAATTGAAGTTAAAAGAAATATCACCACTACCATTATCATACACACCAAATTAACAGTCATTGCTCTGTTCATTATCAGTAGCAAGTAGGATTGCAAAATCTAACACCTCATTCATAGTTGAAGAAATGAGGCATAGACACACTCTGCCACCATGCATGCTATAGAGGAAATGGCCTTTCTCTTTCTCCTCCACATCTTCTGATCAAAGGCTGTTTGGTGTAATTGTTGATCTAAAGATATCCTTTCACTTGGACCGGGTTTTGCATTTATCAGGAAAGGAAAGGAAAGGAAAGGAAAGGAAAGGAAAGGAAAGGAAAGGAAAGGAAAGGAAAGGAGAAACTGATTATTATTTTTACTCAGGCCTCCCTAGAATGATGCAATTACCATAAGAATATCCAACACTGGTTATTATGTGCTGACCCGGAAGGAGGTTTCTAATGCAATCGATTTTATGTTGGTTGGTTGGTTGTGTGTGTAGGACTTTTATGTTCTTTTTTGTTTTGTACAGAAATTGATAAATGTTTCTATTAACTAATAACCCAGGAATCAACAGTCTTATAAAACTGGGTTTATTCAGCCCAGGAAAATTAGGCAATCCATCATGACTGATTTGTTCACGTTTCCCCCCTGCAAATAAGTGAGATGAAAACTTTAAAACCAATAAGATAATGCACTTAACAAATTCAGCTGAGAGGGATAGATAAACGAAGACGCCACTGGCATCAGTTAAGGAAAATCTGTCGTGTTTCCAATTATTTGAGCAGATTTTGTATTCCCCCATTTGCTGCCAGACTGCCTGCTTCCTCCCCCACACACTCTCTGCCCTCTTTCAAACCAGATCATCTGATCCTAAATCAGAACAAGCTCATCATATCACACTATGAAAGGCCAACAGGGGATAAATGACACCAGATGTTGTATGAGTTTTCTTTTTAGGCTTTCATTGCAGCCTTGCTGCATTCCCCATGCTGCTTTTTACTTGTCAAAAACTAAAATGTGCTTTGATAGATAACAACCCCATTTTCTTTCCCTGGCTGAGCTTAGAGAATACTATTAGGTATTATTATGGATGGTGCTTAACTGGGGAACGTAAGATGGATCTGGGAAATGGGAAGCATGATATTCCAAGGTGATGTTGTTTCCCCCTTTTTTCAAGCAATGGTGCTTATTGTCACAACTTTTTAAACATAGTCTGCTGGATGATTTTATAAAATGAAGGCTCTGAAAAGACTATGTCTGTTTGAGTGAATATGCCTTCAAGTTGCTTGTCAACTTATGGTGTCTCCATGAATTGCATAGGGCTTCTTCGGTAAGGAATAGTTGTGGTTTCAACCAGATTTTTTCCCTCTGAAGTATAGTCTACAACAGGGGTCTTCAAACTTTTTAAGTGGAGGGCCGGTTCTTGGCCCCTCAGATTGTTGAGGGGCTGAATTATCATTTAAAAAATACAAATTCCTGTGCACACTGCACATGTCTTATTTGTAGTGCAAAATAAAAAACCCAACAACATTTATTTATTTATTTATTTACTACATTAATACCCCACCCTATCTCACCCCGTAGGGATCTCAGAGCAGCTTAAAAGTTGTATGTACAAACAATATATTATATTATTAGCATAGCACAATATTATATATTACTATATTGTACTATACCACTATACTGTAATATTATTAGTAATATTACATTTGATATATAATATATAATTCATATTACTACATTATACAATATTATTACGTTGTATTATTATTATTATTAGCCGCTCTGAGTCCCATGCTGGGTGAGAAGGGCGGGGTAGAAATACTGTAATATATAAATAAATATAATATTGTATTACATTATAATATTATCAATATTATATGTATGCACAATATATTATATTATTAGGATTGCACAGTATTAGTAAATTAAAGAACAATACAATATTTAAAAATAAAAACAATTTTAACCAATATACTGTGTAAACCTATCAGGATTTCAATGGGAAGTGTGGGCCTGCTTCTGTCCAATGATAGTCAAGTTAAGTAGGATTGTTGTTGTTGTGCCTTCAAGTCATTTCGGACCTTGGGCAAGCTTGAGTCTAAAACTGAGGGTGGGGGCCAGGTCAATGACCTTGGAGGGCCGCATCCGGCCCCGGGCCTTAGTTTGGGGACCCCTGGTCTACAACATCTAATATTTATTGGTTGTCTTCCATCCAAGTACTGCCTGACCCTGACTAACTTCTAACATCAACCAGATCTGGTACCTTTAGAAGAGTGGTTCTCAACCTGTGTTTTGGCCTACAACTCCTATAAACATATAAGTTTACCAGCTGTTATGATTTCTGAGAGTTGAAGGCCAAAACATCTGGGGGCCCACAGGTTGAGAACCACTGCTTTAGAGTATTTCGGCCCACATCCTGCTATATATAGCCAAGGACAATTGGGTTTAAACAAAACATCTCATTCGCTTCCTTAAATTCCTGCCTGAAACCTCAAGAGCAAACTGTGGTAATTGGCAAAAATTAATAAGAGAAAGAATGGGGATAAGTGCTGGAAATGTATGAAAGAGAAGGGTGACTTTTTTCATATGTGGTGGGGGTGCAAGAAGGTAAAAAAGTTTTGGAGAACAATACAGAAGGAAATGGAGATCATATTACAAACAAAGCTTGCCCTAAAACCGGAGTTTTTTCTATTAGGGTTAACGGATTTTTTCACGGACTCAAATAACGAAAAACTGTTCATATATATGATAAGCGCAGCCAGAATTATGATTGCGAAGCTCTGGAAAACAGCGGAAATACCGTCACTAGAACAATGGATTTTGAAAGTAATGGACATACAAAACATGGATACATTAACGAAGATAATTTCAGAAAAAATGGACATAAAAACGGATTGGGACAAACTAAGTAAATATCTAAAAGAAAAAAGAAACTTGGAAATATAGAGGAAGATGCTGTTTAAGAGAAGATACTCTTAGGTTCTTAGGAAAAGGTTAGGGAAAGAATTGGGGAAATTAAGAACTAAAAGGTAGAGCAGGGGAACTGGAAGGTAATTTAGAGGGAGGAGGGAGGGTTGCGGAGTTTCAGGGTTTTTTTTCTTTCTCTATCTGTTTTTTTTCCTTGTTTTTTGTGATCACATGCGACTCTCTCCTTTTATTGTATCAATATAATCATAAATAAATGTATTTAAAAAAAAAGAGCAAACTGTGGTAGACTTGGTAGAAGAAGGTTGGAAATTAAGATGATTTCTAACTTACAAGTGGACCCATCTACTAGATATACTGTAAAGTAGCATTGTATTTTATGTGTGTATATGCATATCATCAGGATTAAGCCCCAACTGGAAGATTCTGTTAGAAGCTGAGTATAAGTGCTTGCAAGAAGTAAACTCAACCAGTTGGGAATAACAGACAGAAAGACAACCAGAAGGCATTGCTCTCTTCTTGGTTTTGTAAATAATTATTTGCTCATGTCTAAAGACCTAACTATATTTGGGGGAGGGGCATACTAACCCCATATCCAGCATTGGGAGTTTTCACAACGCATGAGTGATTTTTGGAAGTATCCCAAGATTTTTGCCCTAAACCTCACTTTGCTTCACATTACAGAAAATTTTATTAGTGTAAAAACATATTTTTGTTAGATACTAGTTCCATATGTTGGAAGTCATGTGTGGTGGTTCACGAGTGGGAATGGGGAAGTGGTGGGATTGGGGAAATAATACTTATATTTTGATTGTTGAATTTCGTAGATTGTATGCTTCTTTTTTTCATATATCACAACAAAATTTTATCAAACTGGGGAATATTATAGAAACATTTGGAGTATTCTAAAACTTAGTGACCATCAGAACAACTGAACTCAGTCAGTTTTGGCCTGATCCATTGTCCACATGGCCACTAACATCATCATGCTTTTGCTGTGCTGTGTTGACAACCCAACTGAGATAGGCATTATATCTATCTAAATAATTGACCATATTCATTCTATTAAAATGTTGTATTCATGAACTTTAAATGAATAATTTTCCCCTATAGCCATCATAGCTTTGTTTACATACATACAGTGGAGTACCCTGGAAAAAAAGGAACTTCAACAGCATTGCATTTTGGGAAAACTAAGATGGTGACTAAGTGCCACAGGCCATGGGTAACATCACACAGCATCCTGATGATGCTGAAGTTCTCCTCAAACTTTGACCAAACCAGAAGTCTGAATGTGTTGGAGGAATATTCTGAGAGTGCCTTGGACCGCAAGAAAATCAAACCAGTCCATACTGGTTTTGGCCCACATCCTGCTATATATAGCCAAGGCTGGGCTGTGGCGCAGCTGGCTAGTAACCAGCTGCTATAAATCACTACTGACCGAGAGGTCATGAGTTCGAAGCCCGGGTCGGGTTAACCCTCCGACCATTAATAACCCTGGCTTGCTGTTGACCTATGCAGCCCCGAAAGACAGTTGCATCTGTCAATTAGGGAAATTTAGGGACGCTTTATGCGGGAGGCTAATTTACAACACCATAAAACTGCCAGAAAAACGAGGAAAGGAATGCGGAAGTACAGCCACTACTGGACGGTGAAGCAACAGCTCCCCCTGTGGCCGGAATTGTGAAGCTGGAAAAATGTTAAAAATGCCTCTGAGTCTGTCTAATGTATGTTGTTTGTCTGTTGGCATTGAATATTTGCCATATATGTGTTCATTGTAATCCGCCCTGAGTCCCCTTCGGGTGAGAAGGGCGGAATATAAATACTGTAAATAAATAAATAATAAATACAGGAAATAATGCCCGATTGCTCACTGGAGGGAAGGATATTAGAGGCAAAGATGAAGTATTTGGCCACATAATGAGAAGACAGGGAAGCTTAGAGAAGATCATGATGGTGGGGAAAATGGAAGGAAAAAGGAAGAGAGGCCGACCAAGGGCAAGATGGATAGATGGTATCCTTGAAGTGACTGGCTTGACCTTGAAGGAGCTGGGGGTGGCCACAGCCAACAGGGAGCTCTGGCGTCGGCTGGTCCATGAGGTCACAAAGAGTCGGAAGCAACTGAATGAATAAACAACTGAATATGTGTTTTGCAACACAAATACCAATATGATATTAGTACTAATAATTATAAAAAGTCTGACCAGACTAAAATGCTCCACTGCATAACAGGAATATTACTAATGAAAGGGTGCATGCTTTGATGGTATCTTTTATTCCCTCTGCACAGAGAGACACATATTGGCTTGGATTGTTGCTGTGCCCCCATTAAATAGCTGAATTATTGATTCTGATTTGCCATGGTTGGAAGTGTAGAGCATCACTGAGCATATTTTCTGCTCTTTGGCCTAAGCGAACTGCTAGATTTGCTTTGGTGCTAGCAAGGTCTGGCTGAGCAACCTCCTAATGTGATTATAATATCTCCTCTTCTGCTTGTATTGTGGTATTATTTCTTGTTATGTTCTCTAAAGCAACACATTTCCAAGATACGAGCTGCAAAAAACTGCCTTGTAATCATCTCACAGATGCCTCTTTAGGAAGTAGAAGTCTCAAATGAATACTGTCAACATCACTTCTGTTTGAGGTCAGCAAAAGGAATCCTGATTTTCCCAGCATAGAGATATTTGCTTTTGCATATCTTTTCCAGCTGAGATAGATGCTGGCAAGTAAAGGGATTTGAATGCATATTGGCCCATTCTGTTTGCCGCTTTGATTTGCTGGTGAGCCAAGCAGAACACAATTAGTGCATATTGACACCTTTGCAGGAAGTGCTCATGAGGGAAAATAGGAAATTGAAAATGGGCTTTCAAAAGACGGGAGGAAAATCCTGCCTGCTTAAATAAACCGGGAGTGGGGTGGGGGAGAGGAAGAGGGAGGGAGAGAGAATGAGAATGCTCTGTCAGGATATTTGTATTTCTATATCATTTAGGAAAATCCTATTATGGCTTTAGCCACAGAAGCGTTCCTGGTGTGCAAGATAGAGGCAGTTCATAAAAATACATAGTGTTTGCAGCTGGGAAATAGGACAACCTATTGCTTTCTGTAGAGAGCTGTGTTACACCCCAGTTCCCATCAATAGAACATAATCTCATTGCAGCAAGCAATGCTCAATATCAATGAAACACTGGTACCATAAGGTATTTGCAGACTGCCAGATACCTAAAGGACAAAATGCTTTGTGTTTCAACAAGGGGCAATATCTCCACAACAAGGCACCGCTCCATGGAGCCACACAGCATAGATCGGCCTGTGTGCATGGGTATTTATGGAGTACATATTCACTGTTTGCCCTTGTACGTTATGTCTATAATTCAAACTCGGCTTTCCCAAGCCACAGTGTTGTAGTAGAGCCTGTGAGTAATGTTACAAACAGTAGTATGGGTGCCAGAAGGGAAAAAAGGGTTACTCAGGAGCAGGGATCTGATGGAAGAGCAGCAGAGAAAGAGGATCCGGGACATACTTACAGCACCTACAGATGAGGAGTCGTTTGAGGGATTCTCTGGGGATGATAATGTTGCAGACAGTAGTATGGGTGACAGAAGGGGAAAAAGGGTTACTCGGGAGCAGGAATCTGATGAAGAGCAGCAGAGAAAGAGGATCCAGGACATACTTACAGCACTTACAGATGAGGAGTCGTTTGGGGGATTCTCTGGGGATGATGATGTTGCAGACAGTAGTATGGGTGTCAGAAGGGGGGAAAGGGTTACTCGGAAGCAGGAATTTGATGAAGAGCAGCAGAGAAAGAGGATCCGGGATATGCTTACAGCAACTACAGATGAGGAGTCATTTGAGGGATTCTCTGGGGATGATGGGTCAATGAGTGAAGGAGAAGAAGGAGAAACCATGGATTGGACTAGGATAAGAGAAGTGCAAGCTATTTGTGAGGCACCAACAACTAGTGGTACCTTTATGGGGTTCTCTGGGAGTGAAGACTGGCAATCAGGGGTTCCAACTGATTCTTAGGGGAAGTCTTGACAGAAGATGGAGGAATTGGAGGGAGAATCAAAGGAATTCACGTAAAAAGCTGGGAGCAGCGGTGGGAGATGGTGATGGGGCGGTGGTCAGTTCATCCTCTGATGATGGTTTGTAGATAAAAGTGGGTTCAGGGTTGAGGGGTCTTTGCAGAAGGCAAGGTGTTGATATGCGTTTGTGTGCTGGGTATTGGGAAAGTTTCTTGTAGTCTTGCTGCTGCCTGTTTCATGTTTGGATCTGCAGTTTGGACCTGAACCGGTTTGGCTGGAGACGCTGCTTCTGCAGACATTGGAGCAACGCTGCTTTGGATTCTTCATGCTTCGACCCTGGACTTCGGCTGACAACGCTTCTATTCTTGCAACTCCCTCTGTTAACCATTTGTGTACTGTGCCTTTTTGTTTTGCCTTAGAGCACTTTGTTTGACTTGTTGCTTTTTGCATCCAGTTGATCTGGATTACATTTCTGTTTACCGTTTTGAACCAGGTCTGGTTTGGGTTTTTGAGTTTTTGACCAGTGGAACTGCATTTAAGTATCCCTGTGTCCTTTTCCTTTTGTTTCAATAACTCTGTTTTGAAGACACTTTTAAGTCTGGCCCTTTAAGGCATCTGTGATTCCAACACACAGTATCATCTAGTTAGCCACTGAAATCTTCCTCAATTAATGCCCAGTTAGATTCCTGCGGTTACTGAGCCCCTGTGCACCCTGTCCTGGGGCCACAGTTACCAAATATATGGCACTCATAGATAAACCAGATTGATTCTATGGTATGATGGGTTGTGTGTATGTGTGTGTCATTCCCTGAAAACAAAACCTCGCAGTGAAATCCCTGGGTTTTATGCCTTTGTCACTATGCTGAAAGGTGGGATGCGACGAGAGAGCAACAACTGAATGGAGTGACTTTGGTTGTGTAGTTATCCCAATGATTAAAATATAATAGGCTAATGAGATTACAAAAGCTGATTGTGAACAAGACCAATTGTGTTAATTGGAGTCTCCTGAACGGCAATTTGAGCTGCTACCACGGCTGCTGCAACTGAGTTTTGAAATATAATCAGTTTTACTAATTTTATCTGATTTCTTAATGAAGCTTGCCTTGAGCAATTGTTCTATGTGTTCTTTAGCAAACAGCGTGTGTCATAACTGCTGACATTAATCTTGATTACTTTAGTTAAAATAAATAGTTTTACTTGGGCAGCTTTCAGAAAATACACTAGTGGTGGATGCTATCTATTAGGAAAGAGGGGGAGATTTGTTTTGTCTGGCATTTTCCTCTCTCCCCTTTATATTTTGCTTGCCAAGAATCACAACTGAAATCTCCATGTCATATGTGAGAGGGACCTTTTTGTTTCATCTTATGAGACATAAAATGTACCCTTGCTTTTCCATCCTCTACCTCTTCTTTCAGTGTAAAAGGGACTCCAGTAAGTAGAACACCACAGTTATCACATGCACAACTAGCAAGCACGCAGAAGCCAAAAAATATTAGAGGAAGCATCAAGGAACAGTTTGTTTATGCAAAACTGGCACACATGTATTCTGAATGCTTCATACTCCAGCTGCTCGTACTAACACTCCTGACTATGAAAGTGCTTTCTCATAGAAGTCATTTATTTTTTATGGGGGATTAATGTACTCGGGATGGTTCCGTAAAACACAAAGACTCAAAACTACCAGCCAAAATTAACACTACAATATATTAAGGGAAATTGGAGTTGCTGAGCAGCAAGATGCCTTGTGAATATGAATATGCCTTGTGATTGCAATGCAAATGTCAAAGGCTGCTAAACCCATGATGGCCCATGTGCCCATGCAAGCCCACATAGCATGGCAATACACATATGTGAACTGGGCTTTGCTTCCAGCCAGGAATATGTGTTTAGATATGCAGCTTTAGGCAACACTTCTGAATCTCTTTGAGCCCTTCCAGACAGGCCCTATATCCCAAGACCTGATCCCAGATTTTCTGCTTTGAACTGGATTATATGAGTCCACACTGCTAGAAAAACTGGGATCAGATCTTGGGATATAGGGCCTATCTGGAAGGGCCCTTAGAATTAAGGTTGTTAACTATCTCTGCTAGATAGTGCTGGTGGCTCCCCAAACTACAGCTCCCATATTGAAGATGGAGCCCACTTGTTTTCTGCTGCTCCTGAGACAGGGAGCAATGGAGTCAAATTTTAGAGAAAGGGAATTCGCTTGCATATTAGGAAGATCTTCCTGACAATGAGAACTGTTTTACAATGGAATACCCAGAGTGTGGTGAAGTTCTCCCCTGGAGGTTTTAAAGCAGGGTCTGGACGGCCATCTGTTAGGAGAGCTTTGATCGTTCATTCCTGCATGGCAGAATGTGGTTGGACTGGGGCCTTTGGGGTCTCTTCCAACTCTATGATTCTATATCCATAAACATCATGGGAGTTTGCTTAGTAGCTGAAATTCATTTGCCATTCTCCATGCAATACATTGTGGAGAAGGGTGACTGTTTTCCTATCTTTAGTGTATGAAAAAATAATCATAGAATCATAGAATAATAGAGTTGGAAGAGACCTCATGGGCCATCCAGTCCAACCCCCTGCCAAGAAGCAGGAAATCGCATTCAAAGCACTCCTGACAGTTGGCCATCTAGCCTCTGCTTAAAAGCCTCCAAAGAAGGAGACTCCACCACACTCCGGGGCAGAGAGTTCCACTGCCGAACAACCCTCACAGTGAGGAAGTTCTTCCTGATTTTCAGGTAGAATCTCCTTTCCTGTAGTTTAAGGCCATTGTTCCACATCCTAGTCTGCAGGGCAGCAGAAAACAAGCTTGCTCCCTCCTCCCTATGACTTCCCTTCATGTATTTGTACATGGCTATCATGTCTCCTCTCAGCCTTCTCTTCTGCAGGCTAAACATGCCCAGCTCTTTAAGCCGCTCCTCATAGGGCTCATTCTCCATACCCTTGATCATTTTAGTTGCCCTCCTCTGGACACATTCCAGCTTGTCAACATCTCCCTTCAATTGCGGTGCCCAAATTAGACGCAGTATTCCAGGTGTGGTCTGACCAAGGCAGAATAGAGGGGGAGCATGACTTCCCCATATTTGGACACTATATTCCTATTGATGAAGGCCAAAATCCCATTTTTAGCCACCACATTACATTGTTGGCTCATGTTTTACTTGTTGTCCACAAGGACTCCAAGTTCTTTTTCACACATACTGCTGTCGAGCCAGGCATCCTCCATTCTGTATCTTTGTATTCCATTTTTTCTGCCTGATCAAACTAAGTCAATCAAATCTTTGTAAACAAAACCAGAATTGATTAGCGAGAACTGAGGAGGAAATGAGTGCAACATTATTTCTTTTCTTGCTTTTTATGTTTATTTCTGTTTATTCTCTCAATTCATTTGAAGAAAGATACTCAAAGGATGACACTGTTTAGAAATGAAAACTTTGCATCTAGATTGTTCCTATGTTACAAAGCTCAATTTTTCATCATTCATAAACATCCATGCACGCAGGGCTCTTTCATGTGAGTTAATGTTCCAGAAAAGTAGAATTCTTGCCTTTGTGGAAAAATACTTGCTGGAACAGGACAGCTGTGGATTCTGTGGAGCTTCTGTACTCTCAGAGAATAGTTAAATCAAAACTGGAGGAAAAGATTACTCTTCTGGACTACATTAGCCATGCAGGCATGGACAGTGGATTGTGGAAGTTGTAGTACAAATAAGTAACGGTCCCAAGTCCAGCATGAGATTATTTTTTTAGCCTTCTCACAGATGTGATGGAGTACAATTCTCATTATCTTCCGCCACCATGAGAAGAGTCTGAATCTGAATAGACAATAGGGTTGTGCAATTTGAGTAAACCCCATGCCATTTTCGGTGCCCTGATTCCCCCCCCCCCCTTTCCGTTTTTTAAGAGCTCTTCAAAATTGAGAGAGCAAAATGCCATTTTTTGTTCCAGCAGCCAAAAGATCCATTTTCACTCTGGGAAGATCCGGCCCACTGGCGATAATAGGGGAACTTCTGAGGCTTCCCATTCCATCATGGATAGGGCTATAAAGATTAATATGGCCACACTTGGAGGACATATACCACTGCCAGCCTCCCAAGTTTCAAAACGTTTGGGTCATCCGCTGATTTTTAGGAAATTTTTAAAGTTTCTAGAAAAAAACCCCAAAAAAGCTATCCCATGGGGGATTTGGTTGAGATTCAGTAGTACCTCTCCCTCTGGCTTTCGCTCCCCTGAAACCCTGGCCACTTGACCCAGTAACAACCACTATACAAAATCCCAGAATACTTGTAAAGTATCTACACAAACACAAGATTATCTATGTACAAAGAAAATATATCCAAATAGCATATAGTATTATTAAAGTTCCCCATACAAAGCTCAGTTTGGCAGTACCAGACAAAATGAAAAGGAGCAACAGCTCTAACACAAAAGTTATCCAAGTCTGATATTGGTTCCAATGTATATAGGCTTCAGGGATACATAGTCAATGAAAATGTCTTCCAAACAAAGTAAACAAACAGTTGGTCCTGTTGCTGTATGCTGGACTGAAGAAAATAATGATGGAGCACCGCTCTCAAGAAAGTCTCTGCAAAGAAAGTCCAAATAAAACCCCAAGTCTACAGGGGTTCCCGGGTATTTTTGTACCCTGTTTCTTTGTACATAGACCAGTAACAACCACACCATGGTCACACATCATCATCATCGTCATTATTATTATTATGTCTGTATTACTTATTATTTGTGTGTGTGTGTGTATGTGTGTGTGTGTGTGTGTGTATCAGTTCAAAACACCTTTGGGCCTCCAGGGGTTTTGAACTTCAGCTCCCACACTTTCTAATAGTTGGTAAGCTGGCTGGGATTTCTGGGAGTTGAAAAATGGATCTGTGCACAGCCCTAATAGACAACTGATATATGTAGTTAATTTACCAAGTAGAACAGAATCCTAAAGCAATGAATCACTCTGTGAATGGGGACAAATAATTTTTTTGAGGAACTCACAATTTTAATGAGACATTTTACCAATGGATGGCTGTTAGGGTACTTCTGTAAATAATTGTTAACAGCATGAGAACTGTGCTGCCCATGCATATGGAGTAAGTGTATATAGTTCCTTCTGCAAAGTCCTCAGTATAATAATAATAATAATAATAATAATAATAATAATAATAATAATAATAATAATAATAACAACTTTATTTTTATACCCTGCCCCATCTCCCCGAAGGGACTCAGGGCGGCTTACATGGGGCCTGGCCCGATAAAACAAACAAACAACAGTAACAAAGCAATAAAACAATTATCCCAGTAAAAACATCAACATCAATAAAAACAATCATTAAAATCAACAAGCAGGATACAGTATTAAAAACAGGAGACTAAGTCGTAGATCCCAGGCAAAGTATCACTGCTTTGAATACCTGTTTGGATAAGCAGATTGTAGATCCATGTGGTCATATCTTCTGAGGAAAATATTTGAGAATGCCACAAAAAAGGCATTGGGAAAAAATGGCAAAAGCAACATATATTGCTTGAATAATCTGAATGATAGTTCATACTCCGACCTCAAAAATTAGTCTTTCAATGGAGGACATTCTAAATTTCAGATTGACCCTGATAAAAGCTGTCTTTAGAAATCTAAACAAATTTAAAATCCCAACATATGTGTAAAAATATTCCCAACAGATTAGCTCTCTCCTTATTATTCATAGAAATACTCCAAGTAATATTTTCTTCATTTAGTTGTGCTTGTCAAAATAATTTCTTGGTAAGGACACTTCAGCTGAATAGTAGGGAAATAGTAGTGGCCAACACTGATCAGAAACAAGGATCTATTTCTTTACAAATATACTCTGAAAATGTCATCCCTTCTTAAAAAATACTCTTCTTTTTTAATCAGATTGCTGATGATCTCTAATACTTCACTACTGCTCAGGTGAAGTATCCTTTTGAATACATTCTTCTGACATTTTCAACTAAATTAGATTAAATAGCGATAGGGAGGAATTTTCTTCCTCTTTTCTAGCATGCATTTATTTATATAATGAAAGCCATGATCTTTGCCTTGCTGCAACAAAATGTCATCCATGCTTACAGTATGTTATGGGAAGCCTGACAAAAGGCTGATTATTAATTTTAAAACAAAGTCCCAGCAATTATACACCCAAATGTTTGCTTGCATTTATCTTCATGAGTTGCACAAGGACTGCTTTGTTTGTCTTCAATCTATGACTGGGTTGGTTCCAATGGGATTTGACTAGATGCCATATTGTAGACGTGGTCTATATCAGACCTAGGAAACATTCCTTTTAGATTACAATTCCCAAGATCTCACAGGCAGCATGGCCACTGGGGTTGCAGTCTTTTTTAAAAGTACTGTATATACTCGAGTATAAGCCTAGTTTTTCAGTTCTTTTTTTAAGACTGAAAAAGCCCCCCTCGGCTTATACTCGGGTAAGGGTCCTGGTTGGCTTATATTTGGGTCAGCTTATACTCAAGAATATATGGTAAATTTATTGTTTTTCTCTATTATTATTGGTATTATTACATTTATTATTTTTCTCTATTATTGTTGCTACTATTACATTTTTTCTCTATTTTTATTATTATTAATAATACATTTATTATTTCACTCTGATATTATTATTATTGCATTTATTATTTTCCTGTGTTTATTATTATTGTTATTACATGTATTATTTTACTCTATTATTATTAAAAGGATACATAAGCACATTTACATTGAAGAAGATGAGAATAATGATTTGATCAGAGTTGGACAGTCTTATCTTAAATTTGAGCTTTATGTAAATATTCAAAAACATTTAACCTACTGATGCCTCAATTAATGTAATTTTATTGCTATCTATTTTTATTTCTGAAATTTAGCACTCTCGACTTATACTGGAGTCAATGTTTCCCCAGTTTTTTTGTGGTAAAATTAGGTGCCTTGGCTTATATTTGGATCAGCTTATACTCGAGTATATACGGTAACTTTTCCAAGCTCTGATTTTTTGATATTGGCAAAGTGTGTATCTGGAATGGCCTCCAATCTATGGGCTGCAATGTGGATACTATGATCTATGTGAATATGATATTTTCCTTTCCAAAGTTAGAGGAATTTGTGGATGGGTGTATTTCATGAGTGACCTGTAGAAACTCATCCGTGGCATTAAAGAAGGCTTAAGATTCACTGAACTATTTAAGTACACATTTTTGATAAATGTATAAGGAGACACCACCTTTATAATAATATTGTGCCTTTGTGACTTCAAGTCACATTCAAGTTAACTCCATGGATTTCATGGTGTTTTCTTAGGCAAGGCATATTCAGAAGTGAAAAGAAGGAAGAAACAACAACAACAACAACACACTTTATTTCTGCCCTTCTCCCCTAGGGGACTCAGAGTGGATTACAGTATTTTCCATAGGCAAACATTCAATGCATTTCCTGTCAAATGCAAATGAAACATACAAACAAAGTCAGAGGCTTCTCCTTTCATTCCCAGCTTTCTGGAGGCGGTGCTCCTCTTTGCCAGTGGGGAGGTGCTTTGTTTTTTCCTCCCATGTGGCCAGTAAGATTGCTTGGAATGTCTTTTTGCCTTTTCCCACAGAAGCAGTACCTAATTATGTACTCACATTTGCATGTTGTTGAACTGCTAGGTTGTCAAGAACTGGAGCTGATAGATGGGAGCTGATCTCATCTCGTGGATTCCAACTGCCCCCCTTCAGGTCAGCATTTCAGCTGCACAAAGGTTTAATCCAGTGGTTCTCAATCTGTGGGTCCCCAGGTGTTTTGGCCTACAATTCCCAGAAATCCCAGCCAGTTTACCAGCTTTTAGGATTTCTGGGAGTTAAAGGCGAAAACATTTGGGGACCCACAGGTTGAGAGACTCTGGTTTAACCCATTGCGCCACTGCAGCTCCTGCGGAAAGAGACTTCAGGTTGGTAGATCAGCCAATTTATTTACATTTTTAAAAAGAAGTGCCATTTCAAACTTTATTTAACTGATTTCAGCCACTGCTATACAAGAAAAGTCATGCTAGGAACATTTTCAAGGTGGGCGCCATAGGGGATTTTTATGCCCTTCATTTTAATTTGCTCTATATGGCTGCCACAATGGTTTCCCTGTGAACAGCACACAGCCAAGGACCTCATGTATATAGTATATTCACAGAATATTGATACAGCCAAAATACTGTTATGGGATTTATCATTTGGTAAATCCTCTGCTGCCTGCAGTTTTACAGAGCCGTTTAATTAGCAGTTTTATGCCACCCTCCTATTCTCTCATTAAATTAATTAATAATTAAGTTCAAATATAGGCATCTTTAATGTCACAATTATATTTCAGTTTTATGGTCACCAGAGTTTTAGCTCATTAGCCCAGACACTCATAAACTGTGGCTCTGCAGGGGGAAAAAGCTGGCTGAGGTAGTGTAATACAGGTAAGATTGCCTTATGAGATGGTTCGTATTTAAATGTTTCTCTCAATGTGATAGTTTTCTCAATATTGGGTAGAGTTTGAGGACTTTCTCAGAAAAGGAATCATTACAGTTATACGTCCAAGACCCCAAGAGCAGCTAATTATTGTCTTTTTTCAACAACAAAAAACATTACCACTCCACTTTTACATTTAACAAAAAAGAGCAAGAATCCATACACTCCTTCTCTCCCCCTCGTCCTTGCATCAACATATACATATGAGGTACCAGCAGAAGGCATAATATAAGCCAGCCCTTGAACCATGCAGTATAATAATATATTGTTTTGTGTGCCTTCAAGTCATGTCTGATTTATGTAATCTCAATCCATCTACCACATTTCTTCAATTCTAAGACACATTTCCCTCCCTCTATTGTTGTTGTTTATCTGTTCAGTTGCTTCTGACTCTTCATGACCTCATGGACCAGCCCACGCTAGAGGTCCCTTTCAGTTGTCACCGCTCCCAGTTCCCTCAAGGTCATGCCAGTTACTTCAAGGATACATCTATCCATCTTGCCCTTGGTCGGCTCCTCTTCCTTTTTCCTTCCATTTTCCCCAGCATCATTGTCTTTTCCAAGCTTTCCTGTCTTCTCATTATGTGACCAAAGTACTTCATCTTTGCCTCTAATATCCTTCCCTCCAGTGAGCAGTCAAGCTTTATTTTCTGGAGTATGGATTGGTTTGATCTTCTTGTGGTCCAAGGCACTCTCAGAATATTCCCACAACACCATAGTTCAAATGTGTCTATTTTCCTTTGCTCAGCCCTCCTCATGGTCCAGTTCTAGCATCCATAGGTTACTACGGGGAATACCATCGCTTTAACTATGTGGAACTTTGTTGCCAGTGTGATGTCTCTACTCTTCACTATTTTATCAAGATTGGTCATTGCTCTCCTCCCAAGAAGCAAACGTCTTCTGATTTTCTGGCTGCAGTCTGCCAGAACATCCCTCCATAACTATCTCTAAAAATTGGATGCATCTTACAATCATAGGTGCGTCTTAGAATCCCAGCCCCCCCTCCTCCCAGTTCCAGCTGGGAACTGGCCCAAATGCTCTCACTGCCCATAAGTCAGGAAAGTCCTGAATCATGAGGAAAAGCTGAGTTAAGATTACCTTGACCTGCATCACCAGGGGTCAGCACATGGAGGTGTGTAGCTGTTACAGGACTGGTCCACATCTACATTGACCTAAATGGTCAGTGAAGATGTGTCCTGAGACTTCCCAGTGAATCTCCATGACGGAGCAATGACTGGCCAAGCAACTACAATAAGATCCCCCATAATTGTGGGACTTATTTTCTCATGTCAGGAGCGACTTGAGAAACTGTAAGTCGCTTCTGGTGTGAGAGAATTGGCTGTCTGCAAGGACGTTGCCCAGGGGACGCCCGGATGTTTTGATGTTTTTATCATCCTTGTAGGAGGCTTCTCTCATGTCCCCGCATGGAGCTGGAGCTGATAAAGGGAGCTCATCTGCGCTCTCTCCAGGTGGGATTCAAACCTGGCAGCTTTCAGGTCAGCAACCCAACCTTCAAGTCACAAGGCTTTAATCCACTGCGCCACCAAGGGCTTCACTATTGTGGGACTCATAGCTACCCTGTTTCCCCTAAAATAAGACATCCCCAGAAAATAAGACCTAGTAGAGGTTTTGCTGAATTGCTAAATATAAGACCTCCCCCAAAAGTAAGACCTAGCAAAGTTTTTGTTTGGAAGCATGCCCACCGAACAGAACACCAGAGCATTCAGCATTGGTAAATGTACGTACCATAGAGTGTTGTAAATGGAAATAATTGTTGTAACAAGAAATTCTTGATAGGATTCACAGTTTGTCTGGTTATGCTGGTTTATGATGACAAGTACTGTACAGTATATAATAAATGTTCATTTTTTGTTCAACAATAAATGTGAATTCTTCTTCATGGAAAATAAGACATCCCCTGAAAATAAGACCTAGAGCATCTTTGGGAACAAAAATTAATATAAGACACTGTCTTATTTTCGGGGAAACATGGTATGGTTTCACCTACATATGCTGGGGGTGAAGTGGGGATGCTGTTTATAGGAATTTGCTTGGTTCACCAGGTGATTCTATGATATATGTCCCCCAGAAGTCACCATAGAGTTGCATTAGAGGATCTAGCATATTCCAACAAAACCGGTATTGCTGGGAACAGAGGTGAGATAAATTAATGGCATTTGGTCATATCCATGGTTTCACATGACCACAATCTGGCTTAGAATGTATCCTCACAGATACAAGGTCATCCTGTATACCGTATTGTTTCTCACATGTGATATAACCCTTGCAATATTCATTGAGGCCAAACACTATAAAGACAAATTTCACTGAAAGTGGGGCTCTGTAACCTGTTCAACAAAACCCTGATTACTGGCCTGAGTCAGATTGATTTTGACAGATCTAGATAAGAACAGAATTATTCTTGATTACTTTGGATTCATTTGTGGGAATAACAATATAAAGGGAAAATTCCTAGGTCGAGGAAAAGGAGAATGGCCCTTTGATTTTTGGCAGCTCTAGTGTCCTTTAAAAGCCACAGATCTCAGCAGCATATTGTGGTTTCTGACATCTTGCTAGTGATTTGTGATCATCTTGCATTTACTGTCAATTATGTTTGCTTTTGGTCAACCTATCAATATGAGCCTCCTTCCAAATAATTTATCAGTCTTGTCCCATTCTATCTTACTACTTTATAAATGCTACACAAAGTGTCCCAGTTTGCCTGACTTCTGGTGAGGAAAAAGGGAACCCTGGGTGTAGTTGCCCTTGTGGGGAGGCTCTGTGCTAGCTCAATTGGAGTCAGCACAACAAGAGAAGCCTCCTGTGGTGTGGGGAAAGTGTCTGCGATGCTTTTACTTCGGTTTAGGGTGGGGGCGGCACAGGCGATGTCGTCTGATGGCTGCCGTGACTCCATCTCTGAAGAAGGCTCTAAGCATGCTAGGACACTTATTTTGAGCCATGTGATGAGGTCCTTCGACTACATTTCTTGTTCATCTGAATAAATCACTATGTAATCTCCATATAATTTCAGTAGCAATTTTGAAGAACAGTAGCATGTCATTTATTTCTTTATTTCTCTTTTCCACTTTGTATTCTGCTTTTTTGTCATGGGGCCAAATTTAAATTCAATCTATGTTTAGTATGGTTGTTCCTTTTTCAGTTTTATGTTTCCCCTTGTATCTACTGAATGCATGTTAGTTGCACACAAACTCTAAGGGTCTTGTCACAATAAACAGTTATAGTTCTAGGATTCCATTTTAACCAGCATGGCTGCATCTGAAAGAATTCTAGGGTTTTTAGTTTCTTGAGGCATTAAATGATCTGGTTGAGAATTCCAATAACTTCCCCCAGAAGCATACCATAGAATCCTGCGAAGGACTGGCCTCATCACACAATGAATTTTTAGGGTCCTAGGCAGAGGCGGCCCTAGGTAATTTTGCCTTGTAGGCGAACCTAGTGGCGGCACCCCCCCCCCCGAAATTGCACCCCCCCAAGGCCCCGCACATATTTTCGGCGGCGGCAGCGGTGGCGGCGGGGACCATCGGCTCCCTCCTCGCCGAACGTGGAAGGCCTCAACTGAGGCCTAGCTCTTCTCATGAGGTCTCGCGAGACCTAGTGAGAAGAGCTAGGCCTCAGTCTCAACTGCATCCCCAGGGACAATGCGCCACAAGCGGGCGCTTACATTGGCCTCTATGTTGGGCCGGCTCTGGTCTTAGGATGCTGCAGCCCAGTTGAGTGCCGGAGCCCCACACTGTCCATCACATGACATAGTTGCACTTCTGACGGAGCTCCATTGTGCAATTGGGGTGGCAGCATGATAGGACGCTGCACCGGCAATACAGAAGACTCCCTGTGTTCCATTTGGTACAACGGGGCTACCATGGGGGCAAGCTGTGCTGTGACGCTTCCTCATATGTGTTGGGGAAGCATCACTGCATGATGGGTGGGGTGCAGGGTGCTGGCGAATTGGCACTAGGACCTCAACAATGTGATGAGGTCCTTAGTATATCCCCAGAGAGGACACATTTTGTCAGATGTATGTAGGTAACAATGAATGGGTTATACTGCATGTGAAACATTGCTAGTTTTCATCAGAAGCTACTATAAAAATGATACACAGTGGTGAAAAAATAAATTATTAATATGCTAAGTTTGCATAATTTGAATTTCAATAAAATACACATCATTGTAATAATTGACATAAAGTGCAAATTAAATGCCAAGATTTGAGTGGTTGGAATATGGCAAACCTTTTTTTTTTTAAGAATCAATCACAAGTTATTGGGTATTTGTAATGAACTACTTTAAAAAGTGATTTTTGGCCATAGGCTATAATGACCTGACATATGGTCCGAATGCTTTATACTCCAAATCAAGCCTTGGGCTAACTATTCCTAAGTGTGGTGCCTGTGCAGTCCATATTCTGTGAGTCTATAAAAAGGTTTTCTCTCTTCTGATTTTCATCTGTCAAGATTATATCCTTACTCATAAAGAGATTTACATCTTGCCTTTCCATGAGAGAACCTCAAGGCAGTTTATGATTAAAGTTTTAACAATGGAAAACAGCCCAAGTGGAACATTTAAAACAGGCAAAAGAAAATGTGCAAGAACATTTTAGCCAGGCCTAGAGACTATTTAAGAGTAATTGTGCACACACCTGAAAAATTAGCATATGCTAATGTACAGATTTTGGGACCATAATTCCTGTATTATATCACCAGGTGGCACCCGAATTCAGATAAAGCAAGAATAGTATTTTTGAATTTCAGTACGATCAGGAATAATTCCACATTTAAACATGATTCCTAATGCAAACCATTTCTTTCTCTTCCTCTTTGAAAAAAAGAAGAAGAACTTTCCTAGCTTCCCAGGAGCTAGTCTTCCAAAATTATTCTGTTTACTCCATTTGTTTAATCAGATTCACCATCAAAAATGGTAAGGATGGATATTAAGAATTCTGCTATGTTTTGATAGGAAGAACCCAGTAGCATTGCCTTTTAGTGCTGTTGTGGCATTGCTTTTCTGCAGTTACAAAAGAGTAGATTTGTCTTATAGAATTTTTATTGTATGCCTTCACATTGTTTCCAATATATCGGAAATCTAAAGCAAGCCTATCACTTTGGGAGGGGGATTTATTCAGAGGTGGCTTTTACCTTCCACTGAGACTGAGAGGCTGAGAGAATATGACTGGCGCATGGTCACTTAATGTGTTTCCACAGCTGAATAGGGATTGAAACCCTGACACCCAGAATCATAGTACAATGCTCAAAACACTATATCACATGTGTCAAACTGAAGTCTACTGGGCCAAATCAGGATCATTATATCAATGTTAGATTACAACTCTTGTATTCCTCATAATTAGACGACATGAGTAGAGCTGATGGAAGCTGTTATACAGAATCACCTGGAAAGCTACAGTTTGCTTTGTTTTGTCAGGAGAGTGAGCTTTGGATTTAGATACAATTGGATATGGATATGATGTCTGACTCTAAAATGTCTTTTAACCTCTCCCCAAGCTTAGAGCTACAAGTCCTTTTGGGGTGCACATCTCATTATCCCCAGTCTGAATAAAGGATAATCATAAGTGATGTGAGCTGTCATTCAAAAACATCTGGGGACTCAAATTGGGTAAAAGTAAAGAGCACCAAAGGAGCCCCGGTGGTGAAGTGCGTTAAAGCGCTGAGCTGCTGAACTTGCAGACCGAAAGGTCCCAGATTCAAATCCCGGGAGCGGCTTGAGCACCCGCTGTTAGCTCCAGCTCCTGCCAACCTAGCAGTTCGAAAACATGCCAATGTGAGTAGATCAATAGGGAGTAGATCCTTCGGTGGGAAGGTAACGGCGCTCCATGCAGTCATGCTGGCCACATGACCATGGAGGTGTCTATGGACAACGCCGGCTCTTCGGCTTAGAAATGGAGATGAGCACCAACCTCCAGAGTCAGACATGACTAGACTTAACGTCAGGGGAAACCTTTATCTTTACCTTAAAGAGCACCAAGGACTATGTAAAATATTATAGTTGGCCCTCTGTATCCACAGATTCTCTGCTAATGGCCTGTTGAAGGCATCCATAAGCCTGATGTGGCTTCAGTGAAAATTATTCATCCTGTAATGAATATTTAATATTTAATATTTTTGGATCTCCATATCAGAGGTCCTCCAGGTGTTTTAGACTTCAGCTCCCACAATTCCTAACATCTGGTAAGCTGGCTGGGATTTCTGGGAGTTGAAGTCCAAAATACCTGGAGGACCAAAGGTTGGGAATCACTTCTCTAGATAGACTACAATTAAAAAAAACCCCATGTACTGAGAAAAGGACAAGTCTGGAAACAAATATAGTCTTTCCACAAGAAGAATTTAACACAGAGAAACTGAGTCCCTTAGAAGGCTTTTAGCATCGAACTACCAATCCAAATGTGTTTAAGTTGACTTTTAAGTGATTTGCAAAGCACAACCGCTCCTTCTCTGCTTTTGTTTCCCTTTAGCAGTACTGGTATTTTCTTTCTCAATTTTTATGCATGTGTAAGGTTTAAAAATGAATTATAAAAGCGTTCAGTGCCTCCTTAGAGGACATCCATCACTCAACTTTCCATAAATCTTTAACCTCAGGCTATAACCCTCACCTGCTTCCTTACATGCATCAGGGACAAGTGCTTTCATGTTTGACATAGACCAAAGGATGTGCCAGTGGGTTTTTGAAAGTTTGTGCTTTCTCCGCATATCCAGGTCCAGGATGTGTTAAATATCTGCAGTATGTGATTCTTAAGAATCAGGAAAATATATCTTGGACAGTAATCAGAGGTAGGTTAGTGCCAGTGCAGGATAATTATCAACAAAATTGAGATTGAGAAGCTTTCTCTAATGTGGCACCCTCTAAATATGTTGAACAGCAACAATTCCCTCTTTGTCTTCATTCGTTCAGTTGTTTCTGACTCTTCGTGACCTCATGGACCAGTCCACGCCAGAGCTCCTTGTCGGCCATCACCTCCCCCAGTTCCTTCAAGGTCAAGCCAGTCACTTCAAGGATACCATCCATCCATCTTACCCTTGGTCGGCCTCTCTTCCCTTTTCCTTCCATTTTCCCCAACGTCATGATCTTTTCCAAGCTTTCCTTTCTTCTCATGATGTAGCCAAAATACTTCAACTTTGCCTCCAATAGCCTTCCCTCCAGTGAGCAGCCGAGCATTATTTCCTGGAGGATGGACTGGTTGGATCTTCTTGAGGTCCAAGGCACTCTCAGGATTCCCATCATTCCCAGTTATGCTATCTGAAGGTGGTAAGGGCTCAATTCATCCAGCAAGGACTAGGATGATGATGGACTAGACAGGCTATGGAGATGTGTGTATTCAGGCAATTATTTTCGAAAAAGCAAGTAAATCTATGTTCTAACAGTGGCCTAGAAAAAATTACTAGTAAGTGATATATCAGGACCTTTCTTCTCCCTTCCATGTGGAAGGTTACACCTATGCCCCCTGATTCCATCATTGGCAATTAAAAAAAAGAAATGAATGTTCCAGTTCCATAAATGCTTATTGGCCATGGGATGACAACAAGAAAGCCTCCTTTGTGACGTCAAGATAGTGATAGCATAATTGTGATAATATCTTCAGGAGCAGGTCTAGTGTTGATTTTATCCCTGCAAAAGTGTAAGTCCAGAGAGGATCAGATCTCCCACAATTTTAAGTATCTCTGGCTTCAAGTTTGGGAAAAGTATAATGCTTGGTCCCATAGAACTACCTTTCTAAGGTGAGGTGGAAGAGTTGATGTTTCTTCTTGTGAGAGCAGCATGTTCAAGAAATTTCCTTAGCTTATTATCCTTTGCGCAAGAAAAGTTTTTACCTCTTCCTAGGATGGCAAGCTGTTTCTTGGTCCTCTGCCCTTGGGAAACTCTTCAAAAGCTGTGATACATCTAAAATGCTTTCCATAGTGATGATAACAATGGTGACTTCCTATTCTGCCCTCTGAGTCTTCCGTGGCTATAGTACTGACTCTTTATCACTCCCTGCCTGCTTATTTTCTGATGTCACTTTTGGGTGACTAATCAAAGGCAAAGAAGACAGAGTTTATGTCAACATTGATCATCCTAGTAGCTTACAGCTTTCCCACTTTGACAGAATCAGGAAATGACAGTATTATTGTATTTCTCTTCATTCTATCACAACCATGCTTTTAAAAATGTGCTCTGTCATATAATGATTGTCAGAACTGCACATCACAAGTTAGAAACTTAAAATTGTAATTAAATTTCCTTTAAAAAAAACAACAACTATCTTTTCTAACATGGCACTCATCTTACATGTAAGATTGAAACTTCTATAATTAGACATCACAAAGGTGATTGAGAAAGTCTGGTGTATGAGCCAGATTAGGTGTAAAGTGTTCCCTCACTACTTCGCACTTCGCTTTTTGTGGATTCGCTGTTTCGTGGTTATTCAATAATCTCTAAAAGACTATTATAAATAATAAAAAATTACAATTTATAGCCTAAGGAAGGGAGGAAGGAGAAACCAAAGGGAGAAAAAATGAGCCCAAGCGGCAACGGGAGGAGAAGGAGGTGTTTTATCAACACACGATTGGTTGATAAAGACTTAAAATAGTGTATAACTACTAAAATAATGTATAAATATTAAAATAAATATAGTGTCCCTACTTCACAGATTTTCACTTATTGTGGGTGATCCTGGAACCTAACCCTGCGATAAGTGAGTGAACACTGTACTAGGTTTCTCAAACTATTTTGGCTGTTGTTCCTGCATACCTCTTTTCTCAGGATTTCCCCCTCCATTTCTCAACATCATCTTCTCTTGCTGGAACACACTAGTATTCCAAGTTCTTCAAATGTGATCTATAGTGGGACTACAGTAATGGGGTGTGTGTGTGTGTGTGTGGCTACTCCAGCCTGCCAGAACCAGACTGGCAACCTTCACTCAGAGGACTTTTTCATTGGCCACCCCAAGACTATGGAATGATCTGTCAGAAGAGATATGACAGCTCAATGAGCTGTTGGAATTTTAAACACATTTGAAAATCTATCTCTTCCAGCTGGCCTACCCAGCCAGTTTTAATCATGAGTTGTAAACCTGTGTCTTGTGTATACTATTGTCATTATTGTTCTGTGTATTTTAATATATGTATTTTGTAGAAATACATTTTAGTATGTACATTTTATATAATAATGTGTTTTTCATTATGTTGTAACCTGCCTTGTGCCACGAGGAGAGGTGGGGAAGAAATACTAATACTACTACTACTACTACTACTAATAATAATAATAATAATAATAATAATAATAATAATAATAATAATAATACATAACACCGTTGCTCAGATGATTCATTGAACTTGTGCCACAAATACCATCTGCCTGCGACAAAGAACTGGTGGGATTACAAGCCAGAAAAAGTTACAGAGAATGAACATGTCAAGCTACTCTGGGACTTCCGAATTCAGACAGACAGAGTGTTGGAGCACAATACTCCTGACCTCACGATCGTGTTAAAAAGCAAAGTATGGATTGTCGATGTTGCAATCCCAGGTGACAGCAGGATTGAGAAGAAACAACTGGAAAAGCTGACACGATATGAGGATTTAAAGATTGAATTGCAGACTTTGGCACAAGCCAGTCAAGGTGGTCCCTAGTGGTGATCAGCACACTGGGTGCAATGCCTAAAGACCTAGGCCTGCACTTAAACACAATCGGTGCTGGCAAAATTACCACCTGCCAGCTGCAGAAGGCCACCTTACTGGGATCTGCATGCATTATTCGCCGATACATCCCACAGTCCTAGACAATTGGGAAGTGTCCGACGTGTGATCCAATACAACAGCCAGGGTCCATTTGCCCCTGTCCTACCAATAGAAAGGTAGTATTTAAATAATTTGTTTGTAAATACATGATTTTCACCTGTGGCCCCTTGGAATATCCTGGAGCGTTTTAGGAGGCACAGAAAAGAAACAAGGTCAGAAACAGTTGAAAAAAGGTTGAGAGATATCCCATCTTTTTTCTCTACTTTGCTTGACAAACACCAGCATTACCAACAAGGTAATGTTGGGGGGGGGGGTCTTGCCTACCTTGTCTGTTTCAAGGATGTTGCCCAGGGAATGCATCAATGTTTGATGTTTTACCATCCTATGGGAGGTTTTTCTCATGTCCCCGCAAGGGGAGCTGGAGCTGACAGATGGGAGCTCACCCCGTTCCTCGGATTTGAACCACCAACCTTTAGGTCTGCTGTCCTACCAGCACAAGGTTTAACCCACTGCACCACCGGGGCCTCTGTTGAAGTACTAAGCAGGTGGAGACACAAAGAACCTTCAAAACATATTTTATAGTTCAGTATGGCATGGATTTCACACATGAACTATGAACTTTCACAGGTGGATTTTCTTCCTTTTTCTTGTTTCCGCATATGGATTAAACATCTTCAGACTAAGGCACAGAAATGGCCTGCAAGAAACTGATGAGACCATCTTTCTTCTTCTGATATACATTGCAGAAGAGTTATGGTTAATGATGTCTACTGTCTGCTGAGAGTGGATCATTATTATTATTTTGATTTCTATGTATTTCCCTTTCTGCCACTTAAATTATCCAAAGCATATGTTTTAATGCAACACTTAATAGATATTGTGTGTATATGTGTTTCTGTGCATTTATCCCTAAGTAATAGCTTTTCACACACTATAATGTATAGCTCAGCTTTTTCTTCGTACTGTGTGTTTCATTCATCATCCCTGATTAAACCAGCTTTGTTGAAAAGGCAAAACTAAACATGTCTTTGAAATTATTCTTATTTAGTTTTGCTAGCCTTCATGCAACCCAGGATAACACTAATTATCTTTTTAGTGTAGCTCATATTTCTAATGTAGTTCATATGTAAATTGTAATTTAATTCATATGGTCATGTTTATGTTGTTTTGCTACATTCAGCTGAGAACACAAATGGAGAATTAGAATTGTCTGCAAATGAAAACTTGATGTTGCCTTTCTTTTCTGAATCATCTTTGATTTTGGGGGGCTTTGTTTCTTTTTGTAATAATGGTGCATCTTGTTCATTCTAATCTGGAGGCAGTGGCTGCCATCCCTAAACTAAAAAATGTGTAAAATTGGATAGTTAAGCTGTCCCTATATTAAGCACCACACTTTCTATTCATGACAGCTACACATTAGATTGCCAGGGATATCCTTGCAACTACAGTAGAGTCTCATTTATCCAACATAAACGGGCCGGCAGAATGTTGGATAAGCGAATATGTTGGATAATAAGGAGGCATTAAGGAAAAGCCTATTAAACATCAAATTAGGTTATGATTTTACAAATTAAGCACCAAAACTTCATGTTAGACAACAAATTTGGCAGAAAAAGTAGTTCAATACGCAGTAATGCTATGTAGTAATTACTGTATTTATGAATTTAGCACCAAAATATCACGATATATTGAAAACATTGACTACAAAAATGTGTTGGATAATCCAGAATGTTGGATAAGCAAGTGCTGGATAAGTGAGACTCTACTGTAGTAGCTTTTTGTATGGGTTGCACTAGTTAATGAGATGAATACGTTTGTATTCTGTACCCTGTTCTGTCCCTTTGCTTTGATCAATGTGTTTGTAATTTATTTTACTGTTATGCTGTACAGGAACTTAATCTTGATCTTGTAAAGATACAGAATCAAGACATCTATTGATCAAGCAACACTTCAGATAGGACCATCTTGAGGGATCTTGCCATTTGAGTGAGTCAGGCAAAAGCATCTAACTCTGTGGTTCTCAACCTGGGGTCCCCAGATGTTTTTGACCTACAACTCCCAGAAATCCCAACCAGTTTACCAGATGTTAGGATTTCTGGAAGTTGAAGGCCAAAAACATTGGGGGACCCCAAGTTGACAACCACTGATCTAACTGACATGGGTTGACATAGAACAAGGGTCCCCAAACTAAGGCCCGTGAGTCAGGTCCAGCTTTCCAAACTCATTTACCAGACCCCTATCCTAAACTTTAAACTTAGGCCTCTTCTACACTGCCATATAATCCAGATTATCAAAACAGGTAATCCACATGATCTATCTTTGAACTGGATTATCTGAGTCTACACTGCCACATAATTTAAGATAATAATCTGGATTTCACACAGCTGTGTAGAAATCACCCTAAGTCTGAAACAACTTAAAGGCACACGACAACAACAATCCTTATTAATTTGACTTTCTCGTCAGCCAAAAGCACTGAAATACTGGTAAGCTTGTGTTGGTTAAAATAGTCCATCATTTTAAATATTGTATTGTTATTTCATGGGGTTTTTTCCACTACAAATAAGATATATGCCATGTGCATAGTAATTCATTCATGTCTTTTTTCACACAATAGGCTGGCCCCCCAACAATATGAGGGACCATGAACTGGCCCTTTATTTAAAAAGTTTGAGGATCCATGACAGAATCATAAAGGTGAATAAGATCACATGGGCTATTCAGGCCAACTCCAGGCCATGCAGGAACACACATTCAAAACACACCCAACAAATGTATATCCAGTTATCTCTTTAAATACCTCCAGGAAAAGAGACTCTGCCATTCTCCAAGGCAGCATTTTCCACCACTGAACAGCTCTTACTGTTGGAATTTTTTTTAATGTTTAGATGGAAACTCTTTTATTGTAGTTTGAATTTGTTGCTCCATGACTTAGTCTCCGGAGCAGCAATAGTAAACTTATTCCTCCTCAATATGACATCCTTTCAGATATTTAAACATGGCTGTCATCCCACCTATTAGCCTTCTCCTCTCTGAGCTAAACATAGTCAGTTCATGACTTCAGACGTTCTATTATTTTGGTCACCCGTTTCTGGGCATGTTCCAACTTATGTATGCAAGGAGTCAAGACAAGAGTAAATACAAGAAAAATGGGGGAAGATAGGGAGGCTGTTAAGCATGCTTCTGCAAATAGCATATGTAATTCTAAATAGACATTTTCTTAATAGACACATTTATGAATGTATGCCGTCTTCAAATGAACCATATCTGTGAGCGTTTTAAAAATTAGTGCATTTTTTTTGCATTTTTCAAATGTATCCATGTAGTTGGATATCATTTTTTCATGGACTTCATCTATGTAATGTATGGATTTCTGTTCATGATTTATTCTAATTCCATGCACAATTCAAAAAGTGCAAAATCAGACTTTTTTCTTTTTTTTCTTTTTAAGCTCTTTTTATATTGTCAGAAAATCCAGATTATTCACTTTGGACTGTATTATCTGAGTCTACACTGCCATATAATTCAGTTCAAAGCAGATAATCTAGATTTTATATGGCAGTGTAGAAGGGCCCCTAAAACAACGTGATAATGCTGCATTGTAACCCATAAATTTGTCTATGGCACATGATGGCTAAATACTGCAGATAGAAAAGTGTAACATATTGTATCAAGTCTGAACTGCACAAAAGAAATAGTGGGATGCATGGTCAAGGACTTCTTGCTGAAATAAAGGAATTCATAAAGGAGCAGGAAGTAGATAATTGACTCTTTGGGCCCACAAACATTCTTGGTGTTCAAAAATAAAATGGTGAAATACAGATCAATGCTCAAATATTTCCCCATATTTTCCATTATTCAGGCATTAATGGTAAACAGTCTTCTCAGTAATTGACACCACAACATAGGCTTAAAAAATATAGATAATAGGGCTGTTAAACTCCTGCTGAACTTTTAAAAAGTCTCTTTTCACCATGGCTTCATTGCTTTAATTGTACCATCAATCACTTGTATTAAGGAAAGATTCATGACATGACACTCACAAAATAATGGTATGGGATACTTGGAAAGGTGCCTTACAAAAAAGTTTCAAAACATAAACATATTTTTATTCTGTGATCCTTATGAGTTCATTGGATATCCTTTAAAAGATCACTCATTTCTACTGCCACAATTCCATCCTCATCCACATATATTGCTGCCTTCAGAATTTTAAAATTCAGCATACAGTACTAGCAAAGTTATTGGGTGGTTTGAAAGAGCTCTCCAAGGTGCTGAACCTAGCTTGAGGCAGCAAATCTACACTTTGGAAAGTTTTTTTACAGCACAGACAAAGGAGTGGATTCACTTAGATGGACACCACCAACAGATTTTATTTTTGAAAGATTTAGGTATTCTGGCTTACAGCTTTCATGAGTCTGAGTTAAAAGTTCGGTTTGATATGCTTGCTCATTCAATGAAATTTGAAACTCACAATGGTGATTCAACTTGTAAACAAAGAATCACATACAAGACAAATAAAACTTCATTTGAAGAAAAAAAATTGGGATAAAATACACTCAGATATATTAAAATAAATTCTTAAATGCTAGGACAAATTTTCTTCATTTAGATTGGATTCTTAAATAGAGTTACAGTGTTCCCTCACGAAGTAGGGACGCTATATGTATTTTAATATTTATACATTATTTTAGTAGTTTTACACTATTTTAAGTCTTTATCAACCAATCATGTGTTGATAAATCGCCTCCTTCTCCTCCCATTGCCATTTGGGATCCTTTTCTCTCCCTTCAGTTTTTCCTTCCTCCCTTCCTTAGGCTGTAAATTGTAATTTTTTATGATTTATAATATTCTTTTAGAGTTTATTGAAAAACTTAGAATCCGCAAATCCACAAAAAGCGAACCGCGAAGTAGTGAGGGAACACTGCATATCAAATAGTATACTCCCTACTTATGGAGAATGCAGTCATTGGGATCTCTATTTCCTTCTCAGCTCATTTTCCATATCATGGGTCATGACATTCAGAACCATCTTTCAATCCTCGTACCCCATTTTCAAGGATAAAGTGGAAGGACCACAAGCTTCCAATGGGAAGCTCAAAACAGTAATGCAACGCTGTTAAATGTCCAAGTATAGCATTAAAATGCTTTCAGTGGAAGACACTGTTCTTACATTTATTCATTTCCCCTACTAATTCCTTGCTATATAGGATTTTATGTGGGCAATGACTAAGAGGGCTCATTAAAATTAATATTGATTTATTGCTCTCTAGTGGCCGTCTGGGGTCATATCCATGAGTTCTAATACAGTTGCCCACAACCACAGAAATCAATACATGTAAGCAAATGCAACCAAATATAAATGTAACACCCCAATGCATTCTTATTTTCTAGAATGTAGACAAGAGAATTTTAGAAATGCGTACAGATTTGACTGTCTAGTCTTTGATCTCCAATATAGGTATCATTAAGGAGTATCAGTACAGTCTGAGGTTAAGAGGATTAGCAGAAAAACAAGGGAGACTATGAGTTGAAATCTGAGATGGAAAATTGTTTATAAAAGTAACAAACATTGTTATAGTTCTAGCCCTGGTCTAAATACAGAATTACATATATAGTTACACTTATTTGAAAGTAACTATTTTTTCATTTCCCAACAGAAAAGTTACTTTTAGATATCTTTTTGTTTTTTATTTAAAAAAACTGAATGAAATATACTACTAGTATGTGGTGCAAACCATGATCTTTTTAACCCGTCCACTTCATTGTTATTTAAACACCAAGAATAGAGGAGTAGTAGCATAAAATACAGCACAAACCAGTTTTTGAACCATGAAGTATTTCTTCTCCACTGTTTAATGAAACCATACACGTCTAACTTCAAAAGTTAGAGTTAGAACACAAATGAGCAAAATATCTCTTAATTATAATATAAAATTATTTCACCCTTGTTACTTTTAAAGGAATTATTTATAGGTAATTGATTACTATTTTTAGGTATTTATATTCAAGCTCTGGCTTACACTGTCTTACAACTGATCTTGGTAGGGACAAGGGTGACTTTGTTTGGTTTATATTTTAAGAGCAATTTATTTAATTTGAATTTATTGAACTAAAAGAGACATTGAAACCGCAGTTATACAAAAAGTATACAAAATGTGTATCTTAGCAGAAGTTATATACCAAAATTAGTAAATTGGTGAACATAACATACACAAAATAATTGTATTTGAGATAATGGCTTGTAAATATATATATTTTGAGGAAAAAACAACATTTGGAATTAGGAAACATTTACATGAAAATGTATACACATTCTTATAGTCCAAAGAATTAATTATCCCAAGCTATGTGGCACAATGGGTTTGTACATTGTTCTAATCTTACTTGCCTACTATTTTTAGAACTCTATGGAAAAGATGATTTGTTTAGAACTGGGAGTACATTTGCTCTTCTTTATTGCTGTCAAGTTGACTTTGCCTTATAGTAATCCAATGAATGAGAGATTTCCAAGAGATCCCACCTGAGATCCTTAATCACAGGTGTAGTTATGATATAACTACACATTGTCTCCTGACCTGCCTCGCCAACCCTGCTGTAACAGCTGGCAGCCATACCAAGCAATGGTGGTTTGGGTTGCTGTGAGTTTTCCAGGCTGTATGGCCATGTTTCAGAATGGTGGTTTGTTTCGCAAGCAATCGATGCATTGTTGGATAAAGTTTTCAGCTTCCTCCCACCACTTATATGTAATGAGATGAGGAATTGTGGCATGGGACCCCTCCTTATGATTGCTGTACCACATATCACTGGTAAGTGGAGGACTGAAAGATTATCCTACTGCATCCCAACCACCAGCAAA
The DNA here is from genome assembly GCF_035594765.1 of Anolis carolinensis. Classification (NCBI taxonomy): domain Eukaryota; kingdom Metazoa; phylum Chordata; class Lepidosauria; order Squamata; family Anolidae; genus Anolis; species Anolis carolinensis. The sequence continues at coordinate 121,900,088 of NC_085844.1, forward strand.
ACAGGTTACTGTTGCTCCGTGTGAGTGGCAACTTTTGAAGTCGGATTGAGGCGAGCATTTGTGATTCTGACAGAAGTGCCATGATAATAAACATGAATACCAAAACATTACAATAGGTAAGTACAATTCACATAATCATAACTAATCAACAGGATTTCAAGTTCTGTTATTAGCAGTCTTGCTCAAATATTTCAGTCTTAGGCCCTTCCACACAGTTGAATAAAATTCCACGTAATCTGCTTTGAACTGTAATATATGAGAGTGTGGACTCAGATAACCCAGTTCAAAGCAGATATAGTGGGATTTTCTGCCATGATATTCTGGGATATAGGGCTATGTGGAAGGACCCAGAGCAAATTTACCTTTCTTGACTGAGTGAATTTACTTTTGTTGTGGTATTTTTCTTTTCCTACAGTCTTCAACTTTGTATGTACATGTTCCTTCAACTCATCTGGTGACTCCATACATTTTATAGGGTTTTCTTAGGCCAGTGGTTCTCAACCTGTGGGTCCCAAGGTGTTTTGGCCTACAACTCCCAGAAATCCCAGCCAGTTTACCAGCTGTTAGGATTTCTGGGAGTTGAAGGCCAAAGCATCTGGGGACCCACAGGTTGAGAACCAAGAATAATACTCAGAGGTGGTTTTGCCAATTCTTTCCTCTGAAATATAACCCACAGCAGTTGGCATTCATTTGTAGTTTCTTATCAAGTACTTGGCAAGACTGACCCTGCTCAGCTTCCAGGATCAGACAGGATCTGGGTTAATTAGCATCAATATTTTTCTAATAAGTTATGATATCTTGTGATACGGCCAAGTGTGTTAGTCTCAGTTTAGCCATTTTGGTTTCTAGGAATAATAAAGAGAAAGCTAGGGGATGATGACTAATTTATTAAAGGCCCACCACATCCACCAATAATGTAAGCCTTGAAAGTCATTTGTGGCTACTAGTCAAGTTATACCGGGACAGTATAAATTATACTCGTGTTCAATATGTATTTGTCATAATTCTTTTGCAGCTTTGTTTTTATTGGTACTCTCATTGTTAATCCTAACTATAGTAGACCAATTGAATCAATTGGATGTACAGTAAAGTCTCGCTTATCCAACATAAACAGGCTGGCAGAAGGTTGGATAAGTGAAAATGTTGGATAATAAGGAGGGATTAAGGAACTGCCTATTAAACGTCAAATTATGTTATGATTTTACAAATTAAGCACCAAAACATTATGTTTTACAAGAAATCTGCCACTTGTTTGGGAGTGTGGCTGCACTTGTGTTGTTGGGCATGTTGGCTCTCTGTGCGTTGCTGCCTAGAGAAACAGCTGTGGATCCGGGTGGGAGGCAGACTGCGTTGGATAATACAGAATGTTGGATGAGTGAAGGTTGAATAAGCGAGATTCTACTTCATCTATATGTTGACTCTCCATTCATCCCATGGTCTGATCTATTTGAATGACATGAACAGAAATCTGAACAGAGACATATACTAAGAGATCGTTAACATCTGAAACTATCTGGTCAAAGGAAGGGGATATCCAATTGCTAATCCTTGCTAACTGTTTATGGCATATAAGGCATTTATATCCTGTGCTTTAATAGAGACTTAAAAAATAATGCTGTCAAACACATCATGGTGACATAAGAACTGTCCAAAACTATATTCAATAATTGATTTGCTGTTTAATTGAACAGCATGACTGACTAACATAGCTCATTACTTTACCCATTACTTAATTATTGAAGAAAGTAGGACAAGTCAATAAAAGGGAAGGCTGTAAATTCCAATACTAATTAGTACCATTTCCTTAGAGACATATTTTAAGGGCAGATTGGCTACCTGAACGTCCCAGGACCTTGCAGATGAAGGAAAAGGGTAGATGGATCATAAATCTAGATTATAGGCAAGAGTGTCTAGCAGAAAAGCAAATGTGTAACGAGCTAGTTCCAAACAGATCATGGAAGATGAGCAAAACTGGAAACATTCTTGTCCAATTAACATTCTCAAATGGTTGAATCATTCTTGGTCTCTTCCGGAGTGGAAGAAGCATTCTTGTTAAATTAACCATTCCAGAAGAGCCAAAGAGATTTATGTGTGTCCAATTCAATTTATGGAATTAGATTTTTCCACCCATCCTTTTGTCCTCCAAATCGGGTGCAGGGACTTTCTGCTAAAACAGTCATTGTAAACTCACTCATGACCATACAAGTTGAAGCTGAATTCTCTGCCAAAGAGTCTGGGGCCTCATCAAACTTCAGCTCCCATAGCATTGAGCAGTTAATGGTATCAAACTGCATTGATTTTACAATGTATGAGAAATCTGTGAGCTTTTGAAAAATATTGTCAATGTTCTATATTAGCTGCTTACCCAAAGATGTGTAATTAGCTATTTTTCATCTTCCAGGTGCAGTTTAAAGTACTCTCCTGTCAATAGCTGTTAACAGCCATTGGGCAAAAGCTATCTTATCGGAGGCACCTACACTGACTATTTAAGTTAGTTTCAAACTGATATTGAAGAAAGTGCAAATGATTACATAGGAAATCCTGGAACTAGTTTTGTGATTACATAAACTGCAGAGCACTAATTCACATAAAGGACTTTCTTTCATGTGCTTTGTAGGAGTTTGTTGCCTGGCCACTGCATCACATGAAAAGTGTGTGATGCGGCCTGAGAGTCACACGATTACACCATTTAACCTAGAGTGCATCTACACTGTAGAATTAATGTAGTTTGACAACACTTTAACTGCCATGGGTCGATTCTATGAGATCATAGGATTTGTTGCTTGGTGAGGCAGTAGAACACCTTGGAAATGAAAGCAAAAGACCTTTCAAAACTACAACTTTCAGGGGTTCATACAATTGAGTTAAGGTGATGTCAAATTTCATTAATTCTACAATGTAGATGCACTGAAAGAAATCAAGTTTTTTTTTCCTGCTAGTACAGTAGAGTCTCACTTATCCAAGCTAAACGGGCTGGCAGAAGCTTGGATGAGTGAATTTCTTGGATAATAAGGAGGGATTAAGGAAAAGCCTATTAAACATCAAATTAGGTTATGATTTTACAAATTAAGCACCAAACCATCATGTTATACAACAAATTTGAAAGAAAAAGTAGTTCAATATGCAGTAATGTTATTTTGTAATTACTGTATTTATGAATTTAACCCCAAAATATCACAATATATTGAAAACATTGATTACAAAAATGGCTTGGATAATCCAGAGGCTTGGATAAGCGAGGCTTGGATAAGTGAGACTCTACTGTATAATTTTAGTATATGAGTTTTAGCAGCTTTTGAAAACCTAGTTGTTTTATTTATAAAAAAATATCAGTTCTATTTCTAAACGCGTCAGTAGCATATCTCATTGTTTTCTATGGCTGGCATTGGAACATGTATATTTATTTAATTGTTTGCTTCCAATAGCTAACTGTAGAAACAGAAATTATAAAACACTGGGTACACAAACTTACACAAAAATATAAAAACTTGTCTAGCCATGAAAAGATTTTCAAATGCAGGATTTTTTTTTTAAAAAAAAATATCTCACCTCTTTTCATTTGCAGGTAGCTGCATATCTGGTAAGTGTTCCTCAAGGGTGTTTCAAAGTCTGATTTCCAATTATGTAAATCAAAGTGGCTAGGGCAGCATTATCTAAGATTAATTAAAAAAGAAATCACCTTTTCTACAAAGCTTCGCAGCAACAATTTTAAATACACAGCACTGGATTTCTCAATACGAAAGATAGTCTCTGGTAATTTTGGGGGTAGATTATAGTTCCATTTTACATTCTTTATACAAATTATCATTTCAGTAAATGTTTTCAAAAGTGTAAGTGCCAAGCCAAAATATTTTCTGTTGTTTCAATAAGTAGTTTTGAAAATCTACCCTCCAGCACGTAATAAACTAAAACTAAAATTTGAAAGATGGGAACTGTGCCTGTGTAGATTAATGGAAAACTCTTGGTTATATTAACGAAACCATAAACATAAAATAATTAAAAAAAAGATTTTAGTAAACTTTCTTGAAAGAAACTGTGCATCTTATTATCTGTGTTCCTATGCCTACACATACTATTTTTGAGTCTTAGAGCACAGTGATGAAACAATGCGTTCAAAAATTATTTTTAAAATGAAGTCATGAGTAGAAAGATAAGAAAAATATGTTTATCATTTGGACTTTTAAGAGTACACAAATAAAAACTTCATTGGCTTTAGAGCCTTATCTGAGACTTCATGGTAATGCTCAATGATGGAATACCTTGGTCTCTCAAAGAAACATCTTATTGCAGAATCCATGGACCAAGCATTCTCTGATTTACAACTTGCCCAGTTCCATCAGAATTTCATTTGCTTGCTGTGTTCATTTCTGTTTATTTATTTATTTATTTTGGCTGCATCTACACTGAAAGTTAATGCAGTGTAAAAAACAAAGCACTCAGACTAATGTATTTTAAACCAGGTTAAAATGTTTAATCCAACTTGACCCTGGATTTAAAAAAATCCTACAAAAGGTAGGATGTTCCAGAAGGGAATGGAAAAGGGAGAAGGGAATTTAAAAGGAAAAGTATGATAACTATTTATTTATTTATTTATTTATTTATTTATTTCCAATATTTATATCCCACCCTTCTCACCCAAAGGGACTCAGGGTGGCTTACAACACTGGCACAATTCGATGCCTATACAAAATCAATCAAACAATACATAAAATCAGTTAAAACTATTAAAAACAACATAAAATTACAATATATAAATTTAAATAGATATTGCCTAAGCCCTGTAATTGTAATGGACCTATAATTACACCAATAGCAAAATGGTAACTCGGCATAACTATGGTTATGTATGATGGTTGAATGAAAAGTAATGCCTCCACCTTCATAACGCCACAACAGATGGCAGTACTGGTATGTGGCAGGTACTGGCTTGTTCAGTAAACGCTCTTCTACAGTTCCATTTGGTGGGAAGCCTTAGCATTGAATGGTTGTGTTGTTAAAGTGCGAAGTATGGAACCTTGTGCAGACGGTCAGTCAGTGCGACTTAAACCTGATATGCCCAGATTTGAATACTGATGGGTTTTGGAGGGGAATTGCCCTAAACATTTCAGAGTAGTAGGTACTGGGATCTATAGTTCACCTGCAATGAATGAGCACTTCTAACCCTACCGATTATACACCAGGACCACACTTGGCGCTCTGAGCCCTCATAACTAATAAAACATATTGCAAAGTTTGGGGAAAAGGGAGTTATAGTTCACCTGCATCCACAGAAATAGGGCCCCCATGACTTACTTTACATCCGGGCGGTGAAGGGAGGGGGATGGACTGTGTATGAAGGAACTTGCATATGGAAATTGCACTTCCCTGCACCAACTGAACCCAGCTGACATTGGATATACACTATACTTCGAACACAGGCAAACAAAGCCTTTCTCAAATCACCCGGACATCGCCGGGTCCCCAAGCTAGTATTATATAAAACAGAATTCCCCTTTAGCATCGCAAAACCTTTTCAGCAATGGTTAAATGCAATGGTTAGGTTATCATGTTTAGTGATTAGAAACATTACTTGAACAACAACATCAAAACAGCAATTCCAAATACTCTGTTATTACTCTTGTGTTTCTACCTCATTATTGTCCATTTCATAAATCATTCCATATATCATTCCACCAATTTAAAAATTATTTCTTGCCTCTGCCCTCCTCCCCTTTAAAAAATAAAGAAAATAGCTTTAATAAGCATTTTGGAAGGATCATTTGTGCCTCTGTTTCAAAGCTTTCCCAGGCTGGCTAGGCAGGTGATTACCCTGTGCAACACCTGGAGCTCTTCCACCTCAACCCAGGTAAAAATATGCAAGCTGGAAGTGCTCTGCCGGAATTCTGCCTGGTCCTCTTCTTTTTCGAGACGGGCCCTCGGGCTTTAGCAGCCTTTAATCAGCTGTAACTGGAGTGAAGCTGTCAGCTCCTTGCTTGCACTGTGTCAGCTTTAGTATTACTTAGAGCATTCCTGACAATACAGATTTAACAGGCAACCTGTAGGGCAGCAAAGCATCTTTTTTCAGAGATGAAACTTTCCAGGGCCCAACCATCAACAGCCATGGCAAGGTTGTCAATGCCTGGCCTGGAAAAATGCATGTATATATCCAGGAACTGCAGGGGAGTGGAAAGCTGGCCAGCAGAATTATGATAAAGGAAACAACTCCTGCCTAAAGCTTTCTCTGCCACAGAATCAAGAAGCGTTGCTGGTCAGAAAGTAGCAACCTTAGGTCGGGTGAAGTATCTGTTTAAAAATGTCATTCCATGGGACTTATTTCCCTCCCTAGCCAAAGGGCCTGTGTCAGCTAACAGTACTTTGATTGTATATAAACCACCATGAGCCTCAACAGCTCCTCAAAACTGCTCAACAAAATAGCTCAATAGCTCAACAAAATTAAATCAATCTATAAAGCCTGTCCATTGCACAGAAAAACCAATAGGTTCCTTTCCAAAAGGGGGAAGGGTCAATTCAATTGACCTCCATTTAGATCTGTTGATGGCACCTCTACCTTCTTTGTCTTTTGCCTCACTCACATGAGTCAGTTAGTCCGAGAGTCTGCTTGTTGATGGAGAAAGGGTGCTCCTAGCTTGTTATACCCCTAGGCACTCATGCACGCACACAAGAAACCAACCTAACTTGTATTTCTCACAACAACAGCAATGAATTATTCAGTGCTCCATCACTTATACAACAATGATATATGTACACTATCATCCTTCTATAGCTTAAAAGTAAGCATCCCTGGCTCTATGCATGTGTGTTTTTGTGTTATCCAGTGAAGAAGTAAGGTCAGATGATTAGGCATAATTAAGGTAGATCCCTAATGAGGAAAAAGTCTACTTAGACATAGAAAATGCTGTAAACTCTAAAAATATTGAATTAAATAAAAATTGTATGAGTTGTTCTGAGTTGTATTCTTAAATATCGCAAGACAACCTACTGTGTTTCCCTGAAAATATGACAGTGTCTTATATTAATTTTTGCTCCCAAAGATGCGCTAGGTCTTATTTTCAGGGGGTGTCTTATTTTTCCATGAAGATGAATTCACATTTATTGTTGAACAAAAAAATGAACATTTATTATATACTGTACAGTAGTTGTTATCACAAACCAGCATAACCAGACAAACTGAATCCTCTCAAGAATTTCTTGTTACTGGCATTATTTCCATGTACAACACTCTATGGTATATACATTTACCAATCCTGTATGCTCTGGTGTTCTGTTTGGCAGGCATGCTTCCAAACACAAACTGTACTAGGTCTTACTTTCAGGGGAGGCCTTATATTTAGCAATTCAGCAAAACCTCTACTAGGTCTTATTTTCAGGGGATGTCTTATTTTAGGGGAAATAGGGTACTAATAAGAGAACTCCTATATGTAATCAAGAACAAGAGTGACATGCATATGTTGGAAATGCTGCTTGCTCTTTGTTGGTTAGTTTATATTACTTGTATCATAGTTTTTTATGTTGTTCAATAACTGATGATACACAATTTTGCAAGAATGCTACATAATGCTATATAACCTTGTATTAACCCACTGCTTTCTAGTAGTCTCTAAGCATGCATTCTCAGTACTGCATCTATGTAAACTAAACTGCTCTGTTCATTCTGCAATGGGCTCCATTCTTTATCTTAAAGAGGCCAAATTTCCCCTACACCTGCTTGTCCAGGAAAAGGCAGTTAGAGCTTTTTTCTTATAATAATAATAATAATAATAATAATAACAACAACAACAACAACAACAACAACAGCAACAACAACAACCTGCTTTGATTGAAGTTGCAAATCAGAAATTCCTCAAAACACAGCAGACAAAGAATCAGTACAAGAAAACCGCACTACAAACTAGAGCTGACAGCTGGCACAACAAAACATTGCATGGAAATTTCCTTGACAAAATTGAAGGAAAAGCTGATAAGGAGAAGACCTGGCTATGGCTCACGAATGGGACCCTGAAGAAGGAGACAGAAGGCCTGATCCTTGCAGCTCAGGAGCAAGCCATCAGAACAAAGGCAATTAAGGCCAAGATCGAAAAATCAGCTGATGACCCAAAATGCAGACTGTGCAAGGAAGCTGACGAAACCATTGATCATATTCTCAGCTGCTGTAAGAAAATCGCACAGACAAACTACAAACAGAGGTACAACTATGTGGCCCAAATGATTCATTGGAACTTATGCCTCAAGTACCACCTCCCAGCAGTAAAGAACTGGTGGGATCCCAAACCTGCAAAAGTATTGGAGAACGAACACACAAAGATACTGTGGGATTTCCGAATCCAGACTGACAAAGTTCTGGAACACAACACACCAGACGTCACAGTTATGGAAAGGAAAAAGATTTGGATCATTGATGTTGCCATCCCAGGTGACAGTCGCATTGACGAAAAACAACAGGAAAAACTCAGCCGCTATCAGGACCTCAAGATTGAACTTCAAAGACTCTGGCAGAAACCAGTACAGGTGGTCCCAGTGGTGATCGGCACATTGGCTGCCATGCCAAAAGATCTCAGCCGGCATTTGGAAACAATAGACATTGACAAAATTATGATCTGTCAACTGCAAAAGGCCACCCTACTGGGATCTGCGCGCATCATCCGAAAATACATCACACAGTCCTAGACACTTGGGAAGTGTTCGACTTGTGATTTTGTGATATGAAATCCAGCATATCTATCTTGTTTGCTGTGTCATACAATAAAATTAATAATAATAATAATAATAATAATAATAATAATAAGAAGAAGAAGAAGAAGAAGAAGAAGAAGAAGATTACAGCATTTATTTACGCAAACATTCAGTGCCTTTACAATGAAATACAAATGAGACATAGAAACAAAGTCAAAGGCTACTCCTTTCATTTCCGGCTTCCCGTGTATATACTAACTTTGCTTGTAAGGTTATAAGGCCATAAGAAATGCTACATGTGACTCAAGGCCTATAGTCCAGGATTCTGTTCATGAAACCACTGGCTGGTAAAGAGTCAGCATGCTACAGCAATTTAAGCATTAGACTATGACTCTGGAGACTAGGGTTTGAATCCCCATTTGGAAATGAATTGGAAACCTATTCAGTGAACTCTGAGAACACCACAAGGCAGACATCAGAGCAATAGCATTCTCCTGGCCATGTTTTCTAGGAAATGTTATTGAGAAGCATAGTGATGTGAATTAATAACAAAGAGTGCACCATTTTTTTTCTGTGATGTTCAAGACGTTTCCTTTTCCCACCCATTCTATTTCATTCTCTAATATTAGAGTTGATATATATCTTCTGAAAAGACCTCATGGTGTATTTTCCTGGAGTCCAGCCATTGTATTATTACTCATATTTTATCAGAACCATCCCAACAAAGTTGCTTAGGTGTGCCAGTGTGCTTAAATGAATGTAAAGCTATGGATGTATATCTATCTATCTATCTATCTATCTATCTATCTATCTATCTATCTATCTATCTATCATCTATTTATTTACAGTATTTATATTCCGCCTTTCTCACCCCGAAGGGGACTCAGGGCGGATCACATTATACACACATAGGACAAACATTCAATGCCCATAAACACATCAAACAGAGACCGAGACAGACAGACACAGAGGCAAGTTAACCTTCTTCTGAGGGGATGTTCGATTCTGGCCACAGGGGGGAGCAGCTGCTTCATCATCCACTCTGACGGCACTTCCTCATTCCAAGTAATAAATTAGTTAAACTTGCCTCCCCACTTTTTATAAGTGGTACCTTATTTCCTACTTGATAGATGCAACTATCTTTCGGGTTGCTAGGTCAGCAACGAGCAGGGGCTATTTTTTATTTTTAATTGACGGGTGCTCACCCCGCCACGGGCTGGCCTCGAACTCATGACCTCATGGTCAGAGTGATTTATTGCAGCTGCTCAACAGCCTGCGCCACAGCCCGGCCCTATCTATCTATCTATCTATCTATCTATCTATCTATCTATCTATCTATCTCTCATCTATCTATGTATCTTAAGAAAAACATTTTTCTTGCACAGGAAAATATTCTTCCTGTGTAAAAAATAATGTTTGTGCATGAAATGACATTTTCAACAAAATAAACAAAACAAAACTCTATGTGCCTCGCAGTTCTAGTAAATCCCATTTTTGTCATTTCAATGCTAGATTAAGAATAATAAAAAGTCATGCTCTATTTTGACTTCCTATGTTATCTGTAGACTATGTATGCTGTCAACCGATTTAGTTAAAGTGAACATCAAAAACATTTATTTTCATATGCAGACTATGTATGCCTTCAACCAATTTAGTTAAACTGTTTACTTAAGTCCTCTTCCTTCCTCACATACACATCCTTCAAGGAACATATGGACAATTTTGCCCAATTGGGGAGGGGGGTTGATTTTGGTCCAGGAGAGGCTTTCCCACCACAAAAAAACCAATGTTGCTTCTCTTGGGGGTGGGCCCCCACTTTGGATCTAAACCACCTGAGGGGCGGGAAAAAAAATTAGTGAAATTGTCCCTATGGCCACAAGAGGGCACAGAGGGAGGGTGATGTGAGTAGGTGAGTGGGGATGATGGGGAACAGCACTTTGTATTAGAGGCGAAGTGTCTAAAGCATTGAGCTGCTGTTAAAGCATTGAGCTGCTGAACTTGCAGACCGAAAGGTTGCAGATTTAAATCCCGCTGTTAGCTCCAGCTTCTGCCAACCTAGCAGTTCGAAAACATGCCAATGTGAGTAGATCAATAGGTACCGCTCCGGCAGGAAGGTAATGGCGCTCCATGCAGTCATGCCGGCCACATGACCTTGGAGGTGTCTACGGACAACGCCGGCTCTTCAGCTTAGAAATGGAGATGAGCACCAACCCCCAGAGTCAGATATGACTGGACTTAACACCAGGGGAAATCTTTACCTTTACCTGCTCAAATACCTTTCCATTCACAGAAACATTTTTCCTAGTGATGGTTTAGAAATTTTGGTGGCCCAGCACCATTGAGAAATAACTCAATTTATGCTTTCCAAATTATTGAGTGAAGGTTTTGGTTTTGATTTGTAATGAAACCAAATTTGATTTGAATTTTGTAATGCAGCTCCTCAGTAAAAAAAAAATCCACACAAAAATATATTACAAAGAATTAATACAAAAGCAGTGCATTCTGGAAAATAAAATACAAGTAGCATCAATGTTAGGAGAGTAGTGGTGTAAAAGGGGTATGTGTTGGCAGGGCTGTAGCCAGAAAAAAATTTCGGGAGGGGTTTTGAAAATTGGGGGGGGGGGGGGGTTAACCCCTAGCACACACCCTTCCCCGCTACAAACCTGTCAATATCTGCTTGAGATAGTGCCTGGAGGGACTCTAAATGTTTTGTGTCTCATAGACTTAGCATGGGGATTTGGTTAACCAGTTAAAATTCATGAGTAAACCAGGTTTTTTTTATAACCTGAAAAATTTGAACCCCTAAAACCACCCCCTCGCTACAGGCCTGTGTGTTGGGTAAAATTGCAAAAAAAAAAAGAAGTGATTTTTAATGCTCATTTTAAAAAAATGAAAACTGATGAAGAAACTGGACAAAATTCACTTGAACTTGTAAAATGTGCCTGTTGGAGAAAGTGACAAATCCATCTATCCCTAGTACTCCTTCTGTTCACAGAAGACCACCTTTCAATGAAAAATGCTAACATTTTATCCTAGGGGATAAAAGCCTTGTGACTTGAAGGTTGGGTTGCTGACCTGAAGGCTGCCAGGTTCGAATCCCACCTGGGGAGAGCGCGGATGAGCTCCCTCTATCAGCTCCAGCTCCATGCGGGGACATGAGAGAAGCCTCCCACAAGGATGGTAAAAACATCAAAAACATCCGGGCGTCCCCTGGGCAACGTCCTTGCAGACGGCCAATTCTCTCATACCAAAAGCAACTCCGGTTGCTCCTGACACGAAAAAAACAAAAAAACATTTAGCATCAGCTTGCAATAACCACCTTCCTTCCTTCCTTCCTTCCTTCCTTCCTTCCTTCCTTCCTTCCTTCCTTCCTTCCTTCCTTCCTTCCTTCCTTCCTTCTCTCTCTCTCTCTCTCTCTCTCTCTCTTTTTTTCTTTCTTTCTTTCTTTCTTTCTTTCTTTCTTTCTTTTTCTTTCTTTGGAATACCCTCTAATTTCATCTTCTTTTTACACCTTTAGTCAAGTCAGTGTACGGTTGGAGTGTTGTTTATAAACCAATTAGCTGTGAAAGCTAATTTGTCTCAAAGAACAAGATTCGAGGAGGAGAGAAGCCAGGAAAACTCACTGACATAGAAAAAAATGGCAGAAGGGGGTTAATATGCTGACAGATTCAAAGACATCCATGTCTTGGCCTGTACTCTTAATGAGCACAGTTCACAGACTCTGCTTTAATCTGTGTCTTGAAGAAGAAGAATATGAGGAGACAAGACTCTCTTCTGGCAAAGCTTTCTCCAACACGGCTCTTTGCTAAACAGGAACAATACCAATGTGGAAGCCGACCTGATAGATATTTTCACGCTCTTTGGGGCAGCCAGGCTCCCTTTCGGAGGTCTATTGTCATTCCCCACCACAGCATTTATACGCTGAGCTTTGTCCGTCTTTCAGGCAGTGACACAATGGGGCTGGCTCCCAGCACCTTGTTTTCCATGCCTCAGGGAGGAAGTGACAGAAGGCCTTCTTTATTTACCTTCGTGGCTTCCCCCGTGTAATCTGGTTAATCATGTGGCTAATCAAGGACACACAACATCCTCTCATGCTAGGCTTCTGCATTGACGGCTCATTCATATTTTATACAATAGAGTGCTTAAGTCATTCCACGCCTTGCCAAAGACATTTCTCCTCCTCCTTTGTTTGGCCACTCGAGACAAGTGCTTGTCCTCCCTGCCACGCTTTCATGAAGGCATATGTTCCTGTTACAGCTGGACAAGGGGGCGGGCGGGATGAGCTGGGCTTTCTCTCTCTCTCCAGTTTTGTTTTGGTTTTGTTAGAAGCCAATGAATTGATTACCAGCAGTGTAATAAAAAGGTTAAAACAGTCTCTGCATGCATGTATACATTAGCGGCTCTCTGTTATTTGAAGGCTTGCTAGCAAGGTGACCTCCGAGACAACCGTCCTCTTGAATGTGCCTTGGCAATCTGGCAAGCGTAAAAGGAGCAAACCAGAAGAATAGGATTTCAGAAGTAAAATGGATTTGTAAATTGTGTCTTAATGTTGGGAAAAGGCACGGATGTTTTAATGCATTTCCAGTCCAGATATCCTTAGCAACTGTTCCTCACTACTTTGGGAAGACGATTGTCTATGCTGGAATACAGTGTTCCCTCACTACTTCGCGGTTCACTTTTTGCAGATTTTTCTGTTTTGCGGTTTTTCAATACACTCTAAAAGACTATTATAAATCATAAAAAATTACAATTTATAGCCTAAGGAAGGAAGGAAGAAGAAGCCAAAGGGAGAGAAAAGGAGCCCAAGCGGCAACAGGAGGAGAAGGAGGCGATTTATCAACACACGATTGGTTGATAAAGACTTAAAATAGTGTACAGTAGAGTCTCACTTGTCCAACATAAATGGGCCAGCAGAATGTTGGATAAGCAAATATGTTGGATAATAAGGAGGCATTAAGGAAAAGCCTATTAAACATCAAATTAGGTTATGATTTAACAAATTAAGCACCAAAACACACATTTTGTTACAAATATGTTACACACATATTTGACAGAAAAAGTAGTTCAATACGCAGTAATGCTATGTAGTAATTTATTTATTTATTTATTTATTTGCAGTATTTATATTCTGCCTGTCTCATCCCGAAGGGGACTCAGGGCAGATTACAATGAACACATATATGGCAAACATTCAATGCCAACAGACAAACAACATACAGTATAGAGAGACACAGAGGCTTTTAACATTTTTCCAGCTTCACGATTCCGGCCACAGGGGGAGCTGTTGCTTCACCGTCCACTAGTGGCTGTACTTCCTCATTCCTTTCCTCGTGTTTTGCTGGCAGTTTTATGGTGTTGTAAATTAGTTAAATTAGCCTCCCGCATAAAGCGTACCTAAATTTCCCTACTTGATAGATGCAACTGTCTTTCGGGGCTGAATAGGTCAACAGCAAGCCGGGCTATTTAATGGTTGGGGGCTTAACCCGACCCGGGCTTTGAACTCATGACCTCTCAGTCAGTAGTGATTTATTGCAGCTGGTTACTAGCCAGCTGCGCCACAGCCCGGTAATTACTGTATTTACGAATTTTGCACCAAAATATCACAAAGTATTGAAAATATTGACTACAAAAATGCATTGGATAATCCAGAACGTTGGATAAGCGAGTGTTGGATAAGTGAGACTCTACTGTATAACTACTAAAATAATGTATAAATATTAAAATAAATATAGTGTCCCTATTTTGCAATTTTTCACTTATTGTGGGTGATCCTGGAACCTAACCCCAGCTATAAGTGAGGGAACACTGTATCCTCCAAATACAGAGGAAATTTGATTCCTTACTTTTGCATTGTATTATCAAGACAGGAGCCAAATTGAGCTGGGTGAGGGATAATGTGTGCTGAGTGATGAATGGATGGTGGCACAGAAGGGATAATTGTATGATCATCATGGTACGGGTCATCATTGTTCTGTGCCAATGGGAGAAACTGCTGTTGATATAGGTTGCCTCTGTTTGGGCAAATTCATATAATATAATCTATAGAGAGAAATAGGAAATTGTGTACATGTTTTGCTCTGATTTCGGTGCCAAAGCCCTATGGAAGTCTTGTATGTGGATAGGGTAAAGATTCAAAGTAGAAACTTAGTATGATTTCCATGATCACAGAAGCACAAAATTGCATTGTATCTGTGGATCAACATTTTTAATTTGGATGCACCAATAAGCTTTAAACTGATTTTTATGACTTTGGGCAATAATTGCAAGGCAAGATTCATGGGAACCCCATAGCAGAAAGTTTAATTTTATCTTGTCCTGACCAGCTTTACCTACACAAATTTCCTTTTTCCCCCTCTTTTATATTTCCATTAGAAGTCTTTCAAGGTTGATCTTACTGTGATGAATGCGTGAATTGATGTCCAAAATAACAACGGTGACAGGCAGACACTACTGGATTGCTCCTTTTGTTTGATAGATGAAATGGGCTCATTTTGTAGCTATTTATTTATTTACAGTATTTATACCCCGTCCTTCTCACCTCAAAGGGGACTCAGAGTGGCTTTCCAGAACACATATATGGCAAACATTCAATCCCAATGATACAGTTAACAAGGACGGACAACACAGAAGAGGTAAAGGCCCTTTTTCCCGACTTATTTCCAGCATCTTTGGAGGCTGTGCTCGACTACAGCCACGGGTGTGTGTGTGTGTGTGTGCTGTCATTCCATTTTCCATGCCGAGGAGCTTTCCTCCAATCGATGCCCTTAAGAGTGCCTTTTTATTACCTTCCCACTAAAAGCAGTACCTATTTATCTGCTCGCATTTCTGTTTTCAACCTGCTAGGTATGCAGGTGAGCTGGGGCTAATGGCGGGTGCTCACCCCAACCTGGGCTCGAACTGCTGTCCTTTCAATCAAGTAAGTAAGTAAATAAGTAAGTAACTTCATTTTTCTATCCCGCCACCATCTCCCCGCAGGGACTCAGGGTGGCTAACATGGGGCAAAGGCCTGGAAGCAATAAACAATGTACAGCAGATAAAAATATATTACAATCAGCAGGATTTTTCTGCAGCATCTTTCTTTGCATTGTCTTTCTTATGTATAGACCCCAGCTAGAATACATGATCACAGAATGCACCAGAGATTTGGTGCATCAGTGATGTTATTTCTACTTGGCTAATAATAATAATAATAATAATAATAATAATAATAATAATAATAATAATAAGGAAACCGACGAAACCATTGATCATATCCTTAGCTGCTGTAAGAAAATCACACAGACAGACTACAAACAGAGGCACAACTATGTGGCCCAAATGATTCATTGGAACTTATGCCTCAAGTACCACCTGCCAGCAGTAAAGAACTGATGGGGTCACAAACCTGCAAAAGTATTGGAAAATGAGCATGCAAAGATACTGTGGGACTTCCGAATCCAGACTGACAAAGTTCTGGAACACAACACACCAGACATCACAGCTGTGGAAAAGAAAAAGGTTTGGATCATTGATGTTGCCATCCCAGGGGACAGTCGCATTGATGAAAAACAACAGGAAAAACTCAGCTGCTATCAGGACCTCAAGATTGAACTTCAAAAACTCTGGCAGAAACCAGTGCAGGTGGTCCCGGTGGTGATCGGCACATTGGGTGCTGTGCCAAAAGATCTCAACCGGCATTTGGAAACAATAGACATTGACAAAATTATGATCTGCCAACTGCAAAAGGCCACCCTACTCGGATCTGCACACATCATCCAAAAATACATCACACAGTCCTAGACACTTGAGAAGTGTTCAACTTGTGATTTTGTGATACGAAATCCAGCATATCTATCTTGTTTGCTGTGTCATACAATAAAGTAATAATAATAACAACTTTATTTTTGTACCTTGCCTTCATCTCCCCAAAGAGACTTGGGGCGGCTAACATGGGGCCAAGCCCAAACAATTACAATAAAAAATACATACAAGACACACGGCAATATCCAGTAAAAATGCTTATACAATAACATAGTGAAACAAAACATAATAACAGTAACATAATAAAATGGAGTATCAAAACAATACAAAAACTAAATGAGGGCAAGCTGGGCCAAAGTGTGAGGCTTGAAAATTGTAAAACCTATGGGTGAGGTGGATAGATAAAGTGCTGCATTTAGTGGGAAACTCGAGTGAGGTAAACAATGAGGTTATTCTCAACTGAGGGATGAGATAAAGTGCATCAGAAAAAACAATTTGCACTGGGACGGAACCTGACATGGGAATTAGTTCTTCATTCTTCAAAAGCTTCTTCTCCTCCTATGCCATACAAAACATTTTATTTCACTGGAGTGCTACCCAATCGTCATTTACTGCCCTGGGAAGAAAACACTTGGGCAATATCAACATTTATTCACCCAGAAAGAGAACACAGGAAAAGAATCACATCTGAAATCTAAGATTATAGTGTTTTTTTCTTTTCTCCGAGCCACAGAATTGCAGCTCTATATTCCTTGGGTATCTCCATGCTGTCTTCCCCTCCTAAAGGCCTATGAGAAAATGTCTTGTCTGTGGTATAGAGAGTTATTGCTGGAGGAAATAATGAATATCAATTTTGGCAATTACACACAGACATAATCTTTGATTCTGTATGGATGTATCACCAACAGTATCCCAGCCCCAGTCTATGAAGCCTGTGGAATTTGCAAGTGTTCAAGCTTTTTTAGGGTGAAGAACCACAAAGAAGGAAAAAACCTGCTGAAAGTTGGGATGCAGATGCCATATTCTAAACCCATTCTTTTCCCTGTTCATTTCCCAGCTCTTGCTGTCATGGACCTATAGTATGGTGAAATCTACTGACAGAGCAACCACTGTTGTCTGTGTAATGTAATATTGCTCTGTAATAGCTTATTCACAAGTAATGGAAATACATCTGGAGTAACTAACATGAAAAACAAAGGCATGGGGATCTATTCCTAGCATGAGCCACTAGTGTTATTTTGTCATTCTTGAATTTTATCATTCTTTTTTAAAAGATCTAGTATACATTTTTGCCAACTACCAACAAATATCACCGAATTTTCCCAGTTTTTCTAACTGCCTGTTAAAGAGAGTATAGTTTTCATGAGGCAAAAATGATCAGATAAGAACCATAGAATACTATTCTCTGATCGAAATCAATCTTGATCAAATTATGATGATTAATCTTCATTATCAGTTGTGTCTCCACCCTTACTACAGTACCACGTGCCCCCAGACTACGTAGGTCACTTGTGGGCTTTCTTCCCCTCCCTTCCTTTTAAGCACTGACTTTGATGAAGATGACATGGGAATCTCTAATTATTTTAATGGGGCTAATTAGAGAATGATATACATTCATTATTATGGAGAAAGCCCAGAGTACACCACCTCCCAAAGCTGCATGGCTTGCTACTTTTATTATGCACTGTCTTCCCCAAAGTAAATTGGATTCTTTTCTACTTCACAAGAAATCTACCGTGTAGCCGAAAGCTTTCACAGCAGCATTAGAATCTTCTGAAGAAACACTGATCAACTTCACATTCTGCTTTAATATTCCGTGCTTTTATGTGTCAGGGATGGGATACTCTGGGAAAAAAACAAGAGCCAATATTGTGCCTTCTTTATTGCCACAAAATATGGAGACATATTACAGATCTGGGGTTTAATGAATTTGTAGGCAAATTGTGGAGTCAAAATGGAGGGATTTTATTTCAGTTTGAGAACGTCTATTCACTCAAATTTAGTGGATGGTAACGGCGCTCCATGCAGTCATGCTGGCCACATGACCTTGGAGGTGTCTATGGACAATGCCGGCTCTTTGGCTTAGAAATGCAGATGAGCACCAACCCCCAGAGTCAGACATGACTGGACTTAACATCAGAGGAAAACCTTTACCTTTACCTAGCAGTGACTTGGGGACCAACAGACTTGGCCTTGAGGGACTTCATTATGACACTATGACAGCATAACTCATAGGCTGCCATTCCTCTGGTGTTCTTGGGAACTCTCTTCAAGATACATCTAGCTATTGCAGTGGTTCTCAACCAGGTGTTTTGACCTACAATTCCCAAAAATCCCAGCCAGTTTACCAACTGTTAGGATTTCTGGGAGTTGAAGGCCAAAACATCTAGGGACCCACAGGTTGAGAACCACTGAGCTTCAGGAAAATTGTGTGTGTGTGTGTGTGTGTATGAATGTACACTGCAAACAAAGTGTGTTTTGGGGGTCTTTTGGTTGTTCCATGGTCAGAATTTCCGACCTATACAGCAACCCAATAAGTGAGTTGCAATGGCATAGTAGTTCACCAACAGGACATCTTCCTTCATATTTCCTAACATTTATGACATACTCTATGAAGATATTAATAGTTAAATTCAGCATAAGAAATATAATATGGGCTCTTTTAAATGCACACTAAAAATACAAACCTTCACTGTGGTTTTAAATTTTGAATATGTTTTAATGACTTTAACTGTGAATTTTTAATACTGTTTATATTTAATTCTGTTTTAATGTTTGCATATTTGTATGTTTTAAATTGTATGCTAATGTTTTTATGTTAAGCCACTTTGAGTCTCCTTTAGGAGAGATAAAGCGGGGTAATAATAATAATAATAATCAATACACAGCAGACAAAGAATCAGTACAAGAAAACCGCACTACAAACTAGAGCTGACAGCTGGCACAACAAAACATTGCATGGAAATTTCCTTGACAAAATTGAAGGAAAAGCTGATAAGGAGAAGATCTGGCTATGGCTCATGAATGGGACCCTGAAGAAGGAAACAGAAGGCCTGATCCTTGCAGCCCAGGAGCAAGCCATCAGAACAAATGCAATTAAGGCCAAGATCGAAAAATCAGCTGATGACCCAAAATGCAGACTGTGCAAGGAAACTGACGAAACCATTGATCATATTCTCAGCTGCTGTAAGAAAATCTCACAGACAGACTACAAACAGAGGCACAACTATGTGGCCCGAATGATTCATTGGAACTTATGCCTCAAGTACCACCTCCCAGCAGTAAAGAACTGGTGGGATCACAAACCTGAGAATGTATTGGAAAAGGATACTGTGGGACTTCTGAATCCAGACTGACAAAGTTCTGGAACACAACACACCAGACATCACAGTTGTGGAAAAGAAAAAGGTTTGGATCCTTGATGTTGCCATCCCAGGTGACAGTCGCATTGACGAAAAACAGGAAAACTCAGCCGCTATCAGGACCTCAAGATTGAACTTCAAAGACTCTGGCAGAAACCAGTACAGGTGGTCCCGGTGCAGATCGGCACATTGGGTGCCGTGCCAAAAGATCTCAGCCGGCATTTGGAAACAATAGACATTGACAAAATTACGATCTGTCAACTGCAAAAGGCCACCCTACTGGGATCTGCACGCATCATCCGAAAATACATCACACAGTCCTAGACACTTGGGAAGTGTTCGACTTGTGATTTTGTGATACGAAATCCAGCATGTCTATCTTGTTTACTGAGTCATAAAATAATAATAATAATAATAATAATAATAATAATAATAATAATAATAATAATAATAGATTTTTATGGGCCTGATACACATTGCTCTGTCTGCTACTGCTTCATTTCCCTGAAATCCTCATTTACATTGCCTATGTTGCCATTAAATCCATATCACTGTGGCAGCGCTATGATATATTAACACTGTATGTGATAGCATTACATTGAATATGGTATCTTTGTTTATTCTGCTTTGGCAGGTAAAAATGAATAATCATCAATGTTTTACATCAAGTACTTGGCTACACATGCATAACTGAGTAATATCTCCTAACCTGACCCATCACCCTGATCACTTTAAGAACCAGCAGCTATATTGGAGAAAGGATTCAATTCATCTTCCAATCCAGGCTAAAAGAGGACGATATCTCCAGCACCCCTCTCACCCTTGTGTACGGCGATGATAAGGACTTGAATAGAGTTCCTGATTCCAAGGATTTTTATGCAACCATATTTTTTTTCCTGCAGAGAAGTCTTGCAGTGGGTGACATTTTCTCAGAACGGTGTCTTGATGCATTGAGACACCCTTTCCCATTGAGGACGAGAACATTTGTGAGTATCCTTTCTATGCCTAATAGCTTCAAGGTGCCACTGCCAATTTCAGCTGCTCCAGCTCATCAAATTAAACTGAAGTGAGGGCAATTCCTGTGACTCCAAGGACACTGAAGGCAAAGGAGGAAAAGGCAAATTGTGCCAAGAAAAAAAGGAGTCCTAAATGCAAAAGACAATGTTCAACACTCAAATACTAAATGAGCAATTGTGATTTAGCCCTGTAGAGGAAAATTTGTTGATTGGGGAAATTTTTGGGCACAATTGAAAGAAATACATGTTTTTTTGCCCAGTAGAAAGTCATGGGATTTTAATTCATACCAATGGCTACCATTTGGTTTGATAGAAATGAAACCTGTGTATATCCAGATATCTATGTTACCAATTCTGTTAATTCAGAGTTTGTCCCAGTGAAACTTTGACATAATCAGTGTGAAGCCTGCAATCTACATCAGCCGAACTCCCCTTTTAAAATTTAGACTTATTCCTTCTCTTGAGGAACGTTAGATATGACCATTAGTAGTAAAATTTGATTTTTAAAAATTGAAGGTATATCCATGCAGATAGACTAACAGAATCATAAAATCATAGAGTTGACATATTGTTTAATTCAAAATTCCAACATTTTTATGGAATTGCAGAAATTTGTTGCATATTTCACATGCTGAACACTTTGGAAAGGATTTTTTTAAAAATCTGTGACTGTGGGTTCTTTAATCATAACAATGGTTTCAATCATTTCTGAATTTGAAAATAAGGAAATGGGCCTCATATTATTAGGTTGTGACATTGTGTCTAGTAGTCCTATTTTATAATAAGGCAACAGCCTTAGTTTGAAAAACCATTGTGTTTGTGTATTGGTGTGTCTTCCAGAATGCAAGACTCAGCATAGCAGATATGCTTGCTGACAAAAAACATAGTTCTTAAGCTTTTGGGTGTTACCAAGCACTTTGGAAGTCTGATGAAAGGTGTGTACCTGCTTCTGGAAAAATACACATACACAATTTTCAAAATATCAAGAAGAAATTCACAGGAAAAAGAAATCAATTGTTTTGCACTCCAGAGATCACATAGCCCACAGAATGGAACTGGAAAGAACTGTAAAATCACACTTATTTTTAAAATGGATTTTTTTTTTTTTTGGCTAAAGTGAAGTTGGAGAAAATTGCATTATCTTGAGATGTGTTTTTTTAAAGTGTGTCTCTTAGTATGTATGAACATTCACACACCCACACCCTTTATGGACTGTATATTTGATACTTTTGACTTAGGAGACCTTTGTTTTAGCTGAGAGGCCACATGTAATTTGAATGAAAACATTGTCTACAAGAATTAATGTAAACATTTTTTCCATCTCAATTTGGTGGAACTCAGTCAGTGGAACTCTCTCCCTCAGACTGTGGTGGAGGCTCCTTCTTTGGAGGCTTTTAAACAGAGGCTGGATGGTCATCTGTCAGGGGTGCTTTGAATGCGATTTCCTGCTTCTTGGCAGGGGGTTGGACTGGATGGCCCATGAGGTCTCTTCCAACTCTACTATTCTATGATTCGATGATTCTATGAGATGGAGTGTGTTTTCTCCTAAAGAAATTGATTAGGAAGAGGGCACGCTCAGATCCATCACTCAAAATCCATCCTCACAATATATACTGGGGTTCTAAATTACACGAATGGTGCAGGATATTCAGTCATGTTATCTTGTATTACTCAATCCAATGAAATTCTGGGAGCTGTAGTTTGGTGATGTATTAGGATTCTCTTCTCTAGTTAGAGTAATGTCACTGAGCTTTCCAGACTACAGATCCCATAATTTCACAGGTCTGAATCATGACAAATAAAGTGGACCAAAGTGCTCAGATTGTGCAGTGTGAATGCAACTGTTCTCTCTTGAACTTTACACTCTGCCCAACTGCCAATACCTTTGGGGTGGTTTAGAAACAAAAAGAGCAAAGAGAATCAATTGGAAAAATAAAATGAATGAATAAATGAAATCAAAATTCATTAATTTACAACTTATCTATTCATGATTGCAATATGATCAAAACTGTATTACTACTACCACCGTGAGTGTAACTGCATTCTGTTGGCAATTGGAGCACAGATGAATAACATTCATTTCAGCAGAGCAGGCCTGAAGAGGTTACTTGAAGAATACTTAACTAAGAAGTATTGATGTCAGTCTTAAGACTAATTGATTTTATTTTAACATGAGCTTTCATATTGATCAACAGAGCCCCACCATAAATAAGTGTGCGTTGTGTGAAAGGGCAGCGTAGGGCTCTGTGGAGCAACTGTGTTGCAAGCATTCTAGGATGCTTGCGAAGACACATGTGATGAAGTCGTTACAAAACACGTGTTTAAGGAAAGAAGTACTTAATCTTATGTTAAAGAAATGGGATAAGAACGTTGTGGAAAAGTAGGAGGAGCATGGGAAATAGAAGATCAGAATCATGTAGATATGCACAAATAGGCTTTTGCAGCCTGGAGAAGTTGGTCGGTAAATATAAACGAATTCTTGGAGCAACTGGGCCTTGTGTCTGTGGTCTTCAGATCCAAAGGTCTTGTCTTAGATCAGTCATATCTTCAAAACCTGAGCATGCGAAAAGCTCCGTCTAATTCTAATTAGGACGGAGCAAAATATAGTCGTTCTTTTCTTTCTCTTAAGTTTTTTTGGTTTCTTTAAAATAGCTGATTTAGCTAAATCTCCAACATAATTCTTGTATAAAGGGGGAAAAATTGAGAAGTAAAGGTAACAGAAATTTAATTATGCCTCAAACAAAAAACAAAAACCTGCTAATGTAGCTACTGTCAAGTGACATATGAATAGCTGTTCTTGCATGGTTTCAAGGACATGGTAGCTTGCCTGTGCCAAGTTGAACAATTTAATGAGACCAGACAGCACAGTTTGTTAAAGAAATAACATTGAATTAAGGGCATTGACTGGGAGACTGGGTGCCCTCCATCTATTAATTTCTATTAGTACCTTTTGCATAGTAATTGTACTCCAACAATACACTCAGAAATATCAGCTCTTTATAACAGCTGAGTAGTTAGAGTAGATGCAATGGTTTCCAATTCACGTTTAGGAACCAGATTAGACTAGGCTACCTATTCAATTCACTGAAATGTACTCTGTGTATAAATACTGCTGTGGCTTTCATTGAGTTGAATGGTGAAACCTGAATTCAAATATGTTCATCAAATCTCACCCACTATAACAGAGACACTATTGTGGTGAAATGGTTTGAGTGGAGCCTCCGGTGGCCTAGAGAATAAAAGCCTCGTGACTTGAAGGTTGGGTTGCTGACCTGAAAGCTGCCAGGTTCGAATCCCACCTGGGGAGAGCGTGGATGAGCTCCCTCTATCCACTCCAGCTCCATGCGGGGACATGAAAGAAGCCTCCCACAAGGATGGTAAAAACATCAAAACATCCGGGCGTCCCCTGGGCAACGTCCTTGCAGACAGCCAATTCTCTCACTCCAGAAGCAACTCTGGTTGCTCCTGACACACACACACACACACACAAAAGTGCTGGCCTGTAATTTGGAAGATCTGAGCTTCAGTCTTTATTGAACCTGGTTGACTCTGCTGTTTTTTAGGCTTGTGTGTTTGATGTGGATGTTCTAAAAAAGTCAGATCTAATTCAGTAGTTTAGCACTTCCGAAGGGGGCTGCTCACTGCCCATCCCCCCAATATTAAGAATTTAAATCAAAAGGAGCCTTCGATTCTTAAGCCTTTGATGTCTTCAGATATAACAGTGCAGCTAAAATTCGCAGGGCAACCAAGCCCTGCTGAGATGTGAAGCCAAACATGTTGGCATGCCTCTCAACCAATCAGGGCTGACAGAGGAGGGGGGGGGGGGGGGAGGAAGAGGCGGAGATTGCTCTTGAAGTTCTTTAAAAAATTGTTTTTTAAAAATATTTGAAATTTTTTAAAAAAATCCGTAGATGAGTGAAACATTAAGAAACTTGATAGGCAAAGAGAGTTAAATGTGTTCTACCATTGTAGCAAGTTTCACCCCAATAGCTAGGAGCCCCCGTGGCTTATTGGGTTAAAGCCTTGTGACTTGAAGTTTGGGTTGCTGACCTGAAGGCTGCCAGGTTCGAATCCCACCCAGGGAGAGCGTGGATGAGCTCCCTCTATCAGCTCCAGCTCCATGCGGGGACATGAGAGAAGCCTCCCACAAGGATGGTAAAACATCAAAACATCCAGGTGTCCCCTGGGCAACGTCCGTGCAGATGGCCAATTCTCTCACACCAGAAGCAACTCACACGACATGAAAAAAAAACCCCAATAGCTTTAAAAATGAGGGAGATAGATGCCCCCAATGTTTTCCCATGATAGTAATTTAATCAGAAGTTAGGAGAAGCCATATGCCTGAGCTAAGCTACATTTCCCATAATACACTGGGCTGTAGAAGCCAGCCATGTCATTTAGAGACAGTCTAACTATTATAATATATACAATCATGGAATCTACAAAGGGGACTTAAGAAAGTAAGTAATAGTATAAATCTAAGTCGTAGTTGTCAGCACTCCCTACTTTTGAATACTGTTTAGAACCAATTTTTTTTATCGCACATGCCTACTGCTTTTCTCTCACTAAGCCAGACCTATTTCAAAAAGTTTTTGTGAAATAAAATAGGAAGAACCATGCATGCTATATATGTTCATTAAATGAAAGGCGGGATATATGGTAAATGTAATAACAGAGTGATTGCGCTGCATTCCACTATCGGTTTTCTCCAAATGCATGCTAAATACAGTAGAGTCTCACTTATCCAAGACTCGCTTATCCAAGCTTCTGGATTATCCAATGCATTTTTCTAGTCAATGTTTTCAATATATTGTGATATTTTGGTGCTAAATTTGTAAATACAGTAATTACAACATAACATTATTGCGTATTGAACTACTTTTTCTGTCAAATTTGTTGTATAACATGATGTTTTGGTGCTTAATTTGTAAAATCATAACCTAATTTGATGTTTAATAGGCTTTTCCTTAATCCCTCCTTATTATCCAAGATATTCACTTATGCAAGGTTCTGCCGGCCCGTTTAGCTTAGATAAGTGAGACTTTACTGTATTAATTAAGGTGTCCCGGATTCTTCTTTTTAAAAAGACACATGTCAAGCATATTTGTTATTTCTTTAATTTATATGGCATCTTCCTCGCACAATGGGATCAAAGGAAGCTTCCAAAACCAAGTTAAAAACTTGTGCTAACAAAGAGTCATACCTTCACTTTGTTATGTAAACTCAATGATTTATAGTTATTCGGAGTTAGCTTTACGAACCAATGCATGTTCTTTATTTGTTCAACTAAAACTACACTTGTTTAAAGTTTTAAACACCATTTCCTTCATCAGATGTATTTACAAAATCCAGTATTTTGTGCATATATCAGCCAAAAATCAAAATGGATCTTAGAGTTGGAGGACATCATAAAGGCTGTCCAGTAAATGTAACCATAGTACTCTGAACAGATGCCCATCCAGTCTCTGTTTGAAAACCTCCAGAGAAGATGACTACATCTTTCTTTGATACAAAGGGGTTCAATGAAAAATAATAGGTGGAATTGAAATGGTTAAAGGGATAGAATCAATTTTGGTTAGTTGGCTTCAGAGACATCTTATTTTTAAGTCTGTTCAAAGCACTCTTGCCTTTCTTCCCCTTGACAAGCCGTGTTCTTACTTCGTCTAATCCAAAAGTCTCTGATCTTCTTTTAGACAAAATGACAACTGAAGCCTTGTCTATACAGATTATATTAGGGAGATCACACGGTAGTGAACATTCCAGAACCATCAAGAAAAGTGATAGCAGTTGTTTAAGATAAATGTAGTCACTGATTCCTATTTTCCTGCCACCAAAGTCATTACTACCATTCAAACAGAAGATTAAAGAAAGCAATGGCCCAAAGCTTTGAAATATCTTAGAAAGGAATGCTCATCTGCCTCATTTGATATGTAAAAGGGGAGAGAGTGAATACTTTAAATAATGATACAGCATTCAGAGACAAGCAGGAGAAGAAGTGTTCACCAGGTCTAATGAAGACAAGAGTTATTTGGTATAAATGAATAAACTGGTATAAGCGGTTGTACATGCCAGGTTGTCTATACCGTTGGAATTGGCTTAAGTGAAATATTGTGGCTGTATATACCCAATCTGGAATAACTTTGAGTTCAATGTGATATATTTCTTAGAAGACATCTGTAAGTTTGCTTTATTAGACTACATTCCCATTCTTAAATAACTTACCTGGAGGTAACCTTTAATGAATATTCTGTGGCTTGCTTTTGAATACATTTGGAATAGGGCGGTAGTGTTTTTTAAAAAGTCTTTTCTAGTTCTGATATCACAGGCCCCTTCCAGCTAGGCCCTATATCCCAGGATCTGATCCCAGGTTTTCTGATTTAAATTGGATTAAATGAGTCCACACTGCTAGTTAATCTGGGATAAATGAAAAACCTGGGATCAGATCCTGGGATACAGGGCCTATGTGGAAGGGCCCAAATCAGAATTTACCAGTATTCACCAAATTCTTCACATCCTACAAAGAAAAAAAAAAACAATAAGATTTTGACATTCCAAATGTGTGGAAAAATTGAAATCGACAGATTTATCTATCTAGGCCATCTAAATTAAAGGCACTTAATGGGTTTGAATCCCTCTTTATTCAATTACAGTTACACTTATAGGTTTTATTCTCAAGACATTTCATCTTTAACAGTTATATGGCCAGAAAGTGTTCATGCTGTTTAATAGGTTTTGAAGAAATTATACTTTGCCTACTTGGGGTGGATGGAATTTAGTACAAGTCACTAGTCCCAATATCAATAGAATGATAGATTTCATTCTAAGGCCCCATTTACAATGCCATATAATGCAGTGTTGATGGGGCAGTGTAGTTTGAAAGTGCATTATATGGTCAGTAGGGCTGTGCGATCAATACAAAAAATGTCATTATAAAATTATGGGGCACCTGTGTTTCATTTCTAAAATGAAGTTGTTATTGAAATTTTGATTGCTATAATGAGAGAAATGAAATTTTGTTACTTTTTCGTTATAGCAAATGCACAAGTGGGGAAATGTCTCCCTCATTTTTACAGCTATTGGGGTGACATTTGCCACAATGATAGAACACATTTACCACTGTTAGCCTATCAGGTTTCAGAATGTTTCACTTATCTACAGGTTTTTGGGGAATTTTCAAAGTTTTTATAAACAACATTTTTAAAACAAAAACTACAGGAGGTACCTCCTTGAATTTTCTATACAATGACACAAGATAACAGGTAGTTCATTCCCTCCAACTTTCAGAAATATTCATACATCTGTTGATATTAGGGATTTAAAAAAGGTTTTGACAAAAACTTTTTTTTAAAAGCCACAACAGCTATCTCATTGAATGTCTCTCATATTAACCAATAAAAATTCCATTTAGGGATTTCTTCCCAGCCCAGCAAAGGGATTTACTTACTAAAAGTATCAGTCAGACATACTCTTTGCAGATCCAACAATTTATTGGAAATCTGGGTGTCTGCTGCCATGCTCACGTGTCGGATATCACATTATACATATGAATTTAACAAATTGGATATGACTTATGATGACTATTGCAAAATTGCACACTCCTATGAGTGTAGACAAGGCCCCTGGTGGCACGATGCATTAAAGCGCTGAGCTGCTGAACTTGCGGACCAAAAGGTGCCAGGTTCAAATCCCGGGAGCGGAATGAGCGCCCGCTGTTAGCCCCAGCTCCTGCCAACCTAGCAGTTCGAAAACATGCCAATGTGAATAGATCAGGGGTCCTCAAACTTTTAAAGCAAAGGGCCGGTCTACAATCCTTCAGACTGTTGAGGGGCCGAATTATCATTTGGGGGAAAAAATATGAACAAATTCCTATGCACACTGCACATGTCTTATTTGTAGTGCAAAACAACAACAACAATGAAAGAACAATACAATATTTTAAAATGAAAACAATTGTAACCAACATAAACCTATCAGGATTTCAATGGGAAGTGTGGACCTGCTTCTGGCCAATGAGATAGTTAATTAATTAGGATTGTTGTTGTGTCATTTCAGACTTTGGGTGAGCCTAAGTCTAAAATTGGAGCCTCCGGTGGCTCAGCGTGTTAAAGCACTGAGCTGCTGAACTTGCAGGCTGAAAAGTCCCAGGTTCAAACCCGGGGAGCTGAGTGAGCGCCTGCTGTTAGCTCCAGCTTCTGCCAACCTAGCAGTTCGGAAACATGCAAATGTGAGTAGATCAATAGGTACCGCTCTGGCGGGAAAATAACGGCGTTCCATGCAGTCATGCCAGCCACATGACCTTGGAGGTGTCTACGGACAACTCCGGCTCATCGGCTTAGAAATGGAGATGAGCACCAACCCCCAGAGTTGGACACAACTGGACTTAACGTCAGGGGAAACCTTTACCTTTATCTTTTAAGTCTAAAATTATTTATTTATTCATTTACTACATTTATTTATTACATATATATCCCACCCTTCTCACCCCAAAGGGGACTCAGAGCAGCTGTATGTACATACAATATATTATATTATTAGCATATCACATTAGCATTATATATTACTATATTGAACTATACCACTATACTGTAATATTATATGTAATATATAATATATAATTAATATTATTATATGGCATTAATATTAGTATTATATTGTATAACATTATAATATTATTATCAATATTATATGTATATACAATATATTACATTATTTAAAATGATATAAAAATATTATATTATAAAACTGAGGGCGGGGGCCAGGTAAATGACCTTGGAGGGCCGCATCCGGCCCCCGGGCCTTAGTTTGGGGACCCCTGGAATTGATCAATAGGTACTGCTCCGGTGGGAAGGTAATGGCGCTCCATGCAGTCATGCTAGCCACATGAACTTGGAGGTGTCTACAGACAATGCCGGCTCTTCGGCTTAGAAATGGAGATGAGCACCAACCCCCAGAGTCAGTCACGACTGGACTTAACTTCAGAGGAAAACCTTTACCTTTACCTATGATTGTAGATTCATATAATGCAGCTCAATGCAGTTAAATTGCATTGTATGCAGTTTCAAACTGCATTATATTGCAGTGTAGATGCATTTCACTCCAAGCTTTAAAGGAGCTATCCAAAGTGCTGAACATATTTGAGGGGAGAATTTTCCACCCCATTGAGGTGGAAGCCATCAGCTGTCATTGCTGGAATTCCTTTCATAAAGATTTTATTAAACTTTATGGATAGCTTTGAATTTTATTTTGTGTGTATCTGTAATGTAAACAGAGAGGAAAGGTTTGACTATATCCTGGGAATTAAAACCCTTTAAATTATAGCTCTGTTTTTTGACCCAAAGGTGAGAATAGGTGAGTATAAATGTGATTCTACAGTACTGTAGATTGTAGTATGAATGCCATTTGACAGCACTTTAAGTGCCATGGCTCCAATCTATAGAGTCCTAGGATTTTTAGTTTGGTGAGGTACCAGCACCCTTTGACAGAGAAGGCTAAAGACCTTGTAAAACTACAATTCACATTCTTCCATAGCATTGAGCCACAGCAGTGTACATGTGCCCACAGGGCATGTAAGACACACCTGTTTCAGCAGGCTTTACATTGTTTTAGATTTTAGTCTGTTTTGGAAGCCGCTCCGAGCCCTAGGGGAGTGGCGGCATATAAGTTCGAAGAATAAATAAATAAATAACTGGATCTACCAATTTCAATTTTCCCCACCTTTTCCTTTGTCCTTGATGCTTCTCTTCTATCTTTGGGATACCCATGTGCAGGCCACTCACTCAGTCTTCATTTGCACTGTTCTGTCCTCTCTTCGCCTGACACTTATTTCAGCCATTGTTCCTATTTGTGCCCATATTTACAAAATGGTCCATAAATGCTGAAAATATATACAGAAAGAAACATAGCCTTGGGATGCCTGAGTCATTGCATAAGGGTTTAATTTTGTTGGCTGTAGTCCTTGGAACATGTGCTCTTGCTTCCTGTAGTCCTTTATTGTCATTTAGAAACTGGAAGCTGCTCATGTTAATTTCTCCTCCTTTATTTCATGATCACTCTCCTATAACAACAAGACACAACAATGATATCATATTGTGGGGATCCTACATAATTCGAATACTTGGGAAGTTGTCTCCAACTGGAAAGCTTATATTTTACCAACCAAAATCTATTGCCTTCTTCCTTTTCTGAATTTTCCAAAAGCGAATCTGCTGTCTTTGTTGACATACCAGTTCAGCAAAAACAAGGCCGACAGAAAGAGAGAGCCTCATAGAAATGTTGGGCATTATTACAGCACAGTTCCTTTTGTGATTATTTATTGCTTTTAGCCATATTCTTCCAACAGAGACTCCTTGGAATGTCATAAAGCCAGCACATAATCTCACATGCAACTTGCCTTCGGAATCTTCTCTATAAGAACATTATGTATGGAAATTCCTTTTTACAAGTCTTTACTCTGTAACGGAGACAAATTCTGTTAAAAAAATGTTGCCCAAAGCTTTCTCTTGGTTATATAAAGAAATTATAGGTGTGGACCTATTTCTGAATTAGCATGAACACTCCTTTTATATGAAGATGAGAAATTATTTTGAAATATCTCGCCAAAGGCTCCCATCTACTTTGCCGTCTAGTTGTCATAACACAAATGTGTGTGTGTGTGGGTGGGGGGAGGTCTGTAGGTGTGGAGACTACAAATCTTGTCTTAGTTCTTCTCCACTTTTGATAGCCAGTAAGGATTTGTAGAGATAACCAATTAGGATTTGTTCTGGTAAAGCTTTATTTACTGTATTCTATCAGTTCATAAAAAGAACTAATTACACTTCAAAGAATACACACATTTTAAAACTGATTGCCTAATTATCTTATTTGTGTAGACTGGCTTTAACAGTCAACATTTGCAGATATGATGAATATTTCTTCTCTAGAAATCTGTGTATCCCTCAGTGGAAGTCTATAATCAACGTCCATGGAGGACGTATGGGACACGCTGAAGAATTAGAATTCTTTGAGCAGTGTTCTCTCGGGTTAAAAAAAACCTTGGTTTTGCCAATTTTTGGGCATCTAGTGTCTCCTGAGAAATCTGTATAAAGACCAAGTAGCCACAGTAAGAACAGATCATGGAACAACAGACTGGTTCACGATTGGGAAAGGAGTGCGGCAGGGCTGCATACTTTCACCCTCCCTATTCAACTTGTACGCAGAACACATCATGTGACTTGTGGGGCTTGAGGAATCCAAGGCCGGAGTTAAAATTGCAGGAAGAAACATAAACAACCTTAGGTGGGGGAGTCCAAGATGGCGCCGGAGTAATCAGACGTGCCTAATTGAGCTCCGGTATCTTTGTTGTTTTTATGTTTTTAAAGTTTTAAAGTTTGCCTTATTTTATTAGTATTTTATTTTATCGCATCTCTCGCAACTAATCTTTGCCTCTGCAAATGGGGAATAAGAAAAACAAGAAGAAACGGACAAGGACAAGCCCAGAGACACTAAAACATCAAAAACCTTCTAAACAACTCAAGATAGATGATCTATTTGTGGAAACCGTGAGTACGCCAGAATTGAACTCATTATTTACCGATAACAGCTTCTTATCCTTGGATAAAGAAAACAGAAACTCCGGTAACAACTCCACAGCATATCAAGAAGGAGTGTCCTTGGATTTGTGTAGAGGAGATACGCCTGGAACAAGCTCACTAATTACTGAGTTAAAACAACCTGAGCTGTTGCAGCAGACGAACTCCACCAGTGCATTGATGCAGCAATGTTTACTGACTGCTAAAACAGTGACATTTATTTTTGATAAACTAAAGAATGTAGCAAATCAGATTGAGCAGCTCAGACTGTCTTTTGACTCTTTTGTCCAGAGGAATACGGCCCTAAGAGAAAGCACAGTTCAGGCTGATGGCATGGGGCCCAGGAGGGAGGCAACGGACGAAAAGCCTTGCACAAAGGCAACTAGGGGCTACTCACTTACTTCTACTAAGTGTAATAGGATCCTACAAGCAAACCAGATAATGCTGCGAATTGCTCATAACAACATAAATAAGGGCAGATGGAGGTCATTCAGAGCTATTAGAACATCGTTGGGTCAGTTACTACATATACATCCCCAATGTGTTGACCTGCTTAAAGTTGAGTGGCTACCCCAAGTATCTGCAGATAAGAAAATCGTAATGACCTTTGAACAATCAACATTACCATCTATGCTGATGAAGATGAAGCTCTTCCTGCTTAAATTCCAAATAGCTCCCATGAGGGTTTTCCGTGACCTGGACATCAGCCCACTGATAACTCCCATGCATGGTGATGACATGCCTGTGGAAGTGGGCAGACCCAGCCTATTAGCCCCCAGGGAGACTTCTGGCAGGAATAGGCCACAGTCCAGTCCAGCCAAGGCTGACAGCAAACCAACACAGAATCAGTCTACGATCCTGAGCAGTGCAACCTGTGGTGATCAGCGAGACATTGACTTTGGATTGGATCATCTTGAGACTGTAGCGACCACCATAGGGGACATGGTTGAGCCATTGGTGGGCTTAATGTCCACTGATGAGTCCCCACAGGCTGAGATGGACTTAGAAGTGGGCCCTGTTAATGTTAATGACCTACTGGAGCTGAATGAGGAGGACGAGACCCCCACCTTGTCTCCAATTCAGGTCTTGGTACCTAGGAGGGATGACAGCAGACCCCCTATCCATGATCTACCTCCCAGGGAAGGAATGAGTGTACCCTCAACATCAAGACAGAATAATACTACTGCTGAAGAAATACAACAACTACAACATCTGCGGCAAACCAGAAAGGAGAAAAGAGATCCCCACAACAACTGTGTTTTCAATGGGGATATTGGTGGCATCGTACCAGCCTCAGACACGAATTGACTGTCAGAATCTTCAATACTCATACAACCTGGCCAACCAGAACACTTAGAGACAGTAAGACCAATCCAGATTGTAACCTGGAATGTAGCTGGCTGGAAAGAGATTGTTGATTGTGAACTGGTGAGATTCTTATCTGATTTTGAGATAATAGCACTACAAGAGACTTGGCTGGTAGAAGGGGTTGACCCAATACAATTACCTGGATTTCAATGTTGGCACACACCTGCTCAGAAAAGAGGGAACAAAGGGCGTGCCTCAGGGGGCCTATGTATATGTATTAAGGAGGAATTACAGTGGCAAGGGGAGAGATTGTGCAAGGGGGATGATATCCACAATATATTGGCCATTAAGTTTAGTTATAAAGAAATGGAGCTTATATTGATAAATGTCTATATCCCACCACTCACATCCTCCTATTACAGTCCTGATGCCTGGGTACAGCTAGAGATAATAGTGGAAGAACTAACAGTAGCGTATACCCAAGCAATAATTATTTTACTTGGAGATTTTAATGCTAAATTAGGCCCATCTATACATGATCTAGCCCAATATGGTGGCCTTCCACATGATTTTATTAAAAATCACCCAAAATGGTACTCAAGAGACAAAAAGATCAATAGGTCTGGTATAAGTCTGGCATCACTGATCTTGAAGTGCAATTTACAAATCCTAGGAGGTAAGAACAATAACAATAATTATAATTATGTATACCCCTATACATTTCATTCTAGCCATACAAGCAGTGCCTTAGATTTTATATGTGTCTCAACAGGCAAGGCCAATCTTTTTTCACAGATCAAAGTACTTTTGAGGGAAGAAAGTGACCATCAACCAGTGTGTGTGAAATTCTTGGGCCCCTCAGATTTAAGACCAAATAATAGGAATGATAACTGGATTATGGCCAACACTGAGGTGATACAAAACAAAAGACTTGCCTGGACCAAAGTAGACATGACAGCAATAGCCAATAGCCTCAAAACAGAGGATATTACAAACTGGAACTCAATAATTCAGTCACACTCAGCAGATTGGCAGACAGTCTCTAATGCATTTACAAATATCTGTGGTAGTCTAAAGGAACATCTTGTCACAAAATCCACTCCTAAAGGTCCTTACTTGAGCAGAGCGCCCTGGTTTGACAAAGAATGCCAACTTCAGAGAACAAAGCTGAGATTGGCAATGAGACGTGCTCAGGGACAACATCTTGTAAATCCTCAATTAGAAATGTTAACCCTGAGACGAGAATATAAGAAACTTATAAAAACAAAAAAGAAAAATCATACAGTCTCGATCTGGTCAGGGCTTGAGTGCTCAGCTAAGAGTCACAACTCAGCTATCTTTTGGCACACAGTAGCTGGAATTTTGAAGGAAAGGAAATTTACATTTGACATACCTATTCCTGCAGAGGACTGGGAAAATTACTACTCCCACCTGTTTGCCTCCACAGAACCTACAGAGACACAGTCACGAGGTAAAGATCTATCAATAAAAGCCCTGCCCCTTTGGCCACCAGTAACAGAAGATGAGATCAGATGTATTATAAATAATTTGAAGACCAATAAAGCCCCAGGGGAAGATTATTTACCCGCTGAGCTATTTAAAACACATCTGGATTGGTGGGCCCCCCTGTTAGCAGGCTTATTTACACACATAAATAACATCTGCCAGATTCCAGTTGGATGGAAGATGGCTATAGTTGTCCCGGTTTACAAAAAAGGGAACAAAAAAGACCCTGGTTCCTACAGGCCAATTAGCCTAATTGATATTGTGGCCAAGATATATGCCAGATATCTCCTGAACAGAGCTGAATGCTGGGAAAAAGAAAAACATATCCTCGTTGAAGAACAGGCTGGCTTCAGGCAGAATAGATCAACTATTGATAATTGCTTTGTTTTAAATCATACAATTGCAAAATATGTCAGCAGAGGGAAACAACTGTATGCTGCTTTTATAGATCTTAGTGCAGCATTTGATACTGTAAATAGAGAGACGTTATGGAAAAAATTAACTGATCTCAATATGGAACCCAGACTGCTGGCACTAATCAAAGCACTTTACACAAACACCTTCCTGAAAGTGCGATTCGGGACGCAAGGAGCCATGACAAACAGTGTAGAAACATACAAAGGGGTTAGACAAGGATGTATATTAGCACCACTGTTATTTAGCTTATACGTAAATGATCTCCCCGAACAGCTGAAGGACCCAGAGGTACATATGCCTAAGTTGTGTAAAACACACTTTAACATCCTACTATATGC
This sequence comes from Anolis carolinensis, assembly GCF_035594765.1. Taxonomy (NCBI): domain Eukaryota; kingdom Metazoa; phylum Chordata; class Lepidosauria; order Squamata; family Anolidae; genus Anolis; species Anolis carolinensis. The sequence goes on from NC_085844.1 coordinate 121,936,012, forward strand.
CGATGATATGATTTTATTATCATACTCGCAAGTCGGGCTACGTAGGCTGCTGAGAAGATTTAACACTTATTGTCATAACAACGCTCTAACTATTAATAAATCAAAGTCAAAAATAATGGTATTTGGCAAACGACATAACAGACATAGATGGTTCCTGGATGGTGAATCAATAGAGCAAGTTTGCACTTTCACGTACCTGGGAATTGTTTTTTCTGAGACCGGCTCTTGGCTACCACATCATCAAAGAAGCTCAGTCAGGGCAAGAGTACGTGTAAACCAACTGCTTAAATTAACAAATCACAGCCAACCAGGATCTTTAGACCCACTTCTTAAAGTATATAAAGCGAAGGTTACCCCCATGCTTTTATATGGAGCTGAAGTTTGGGGTCTAAACCAGGTACCATTATTAGAGCAATCACAATCACAGCACCTGCGAAGTTTTCTAGGAGTACACAGGACGACCCCAGCTGCTGCAGTAAGAGCGGAACTGGGAGTATACACAGTTGATGGCTTATCTAAAATCAGGGCCTACAAGTACTGGATAAAATTGATTGCCATGGCAAATGATAGACTGCCAAAACTGTGCCTGTTAGAGCAGATAGAAAATCAACATCAGTCCTCTTGGCTAGTTCATCTGACAAAATACATTAGTAGTTGTGGACTTCCGATTCTGTATCCAAATCTCTTAGAAGAACTAGACCCAAAAATAGTGGCTCAACGAGTACTGGATATAGAAGGCCAAAAAGACATTGCTACCCTGAGTAAAGCTGGCTCATTGAAATGGTTAAGCCGTTTTAAACATACTTTCCAAACAGCCAGGTATCTAAAGACAGAAATGCCTAAACACCTCAGGAGGGTATTTACCAGAGCCCGTTTTGAGCAGCTGGATACGATGGTCAAACACGGAAGGTTTAATCAAGTTCCATACAACGAACGATTTTGTATTTGTGGAGCATCAGAGGTGGAGGATATCGCACATGTTTTGTTCAGCTGTGAATTGTATAAGAAAGAGAGACACCAATGCCTCGGACCATACATTATTCACAAAACACACTGGGACCCACATATTAAAATTTCATCTTTGTTGGCCGGCCAGAATCCTAAAATAACACACAAAACAGCCCTTTTCCTATTCAAAGCCACACAACTGAGAATTGCATATCTGGAATCAATTGGGGTAAACTGTGCAGGTGATGCAGATATTTGACCTGAACGGGGTCTTGTTAACAGCTTGTTTATTTTAACTTCTTTTTTTACCGCGGGTTGTATGTTGTATGTTGTATGTATGTCTATGTGTTAAATGTTTTGATACGGCCGATGGGCTAATCAATAAAACGTGGTAACCAGTTAAACAACCTTAGGTATGCAGATGATACCATTCTGATGGCTGAAAGCGAGGAGGAGCTGAGGAGCCTTATCACCAAGGTGAAAGAAGAAAGTGCAAAAGCTGGGTTGCAGTTAAACGTCAAGAAAACCAAGATCATGGCAACTACACCTATTGATAACTGGCAAATAGAGGGAGAAAATGTGGAGGCAGTGACAGACTTTATATTTCTAGGCGCGAAGATCACTGCAGATGCAGACTGCAGCCAGGAAATCAGAAGACGTTTACTTCTTGGGAGGAGAGCAATGGCCAACCTTGACAAAATAGTGAAGAGCAGAGACATCACACTGGAACAAAGGTCCGCATAGTCAAAGCAATGGTATTCCCCATAGTAACCTATGGATGCGAGAGCTGGACCATAAAGAAGGCTGAGCGAAGGAAGATAGACGCTTTTGAACTTTGGTGTTGGAGGAAAATCCTGAGAGTGCCTTGGTCCGCAAGAAGATCCAACCAGTCCATCCTCCAGGAAATAATGCCCGGCTGCTCATTGGAGGGAAGGATATTAGAGGCAAAGCTGAAGTATTTTGGCCACATCATGAGAAGACAGGAAAGCTTGGAAAAGATCACGATGCTGGGGAAAATGGAAAAAAGGAAGAGAGGCTGACCAAGGGCAAGATGGATGGACGGTATCCTTGAAGTGACTGGCTTGACCTTGAAGGAACTGGGGGCAGCGATGGCCGACAGGGAGCTCTGGCGTGGACTGGTCCATGAGGTCACAAAGAGTCGGAGACAACTAAACAACTGAGCAGCAGCAGCAGTGCCCCCAATTCCAATGCACTGAATGACATAGGTATTTCACAATGATCATCAAGTTTAATCATGTAGTTCAACATGTGATTTCAATTTGACCAATAAGCAAATAACATATAACTTGAGACCTCATCACATTTGGGGGGGGGGGGGATTTGCCATGTGTTGTGGAGAATACGAGAGGGCCTGGTGGGGGTCAGGGTGAACCCATTGGCCAGCATCGCCTGCCTTGCGCTTCACCTCATCTCACAGGGGGAGGGGGAGCATCCCCACCAAGCTCTATGCAACACGGGAAGCTTCTCGTATTGCCAGATCTGCCTTGTATGACACTTTGACTTCACTTGAGGCATGGAGCTCTGCCAGAAGCAGATCACAGTTGTGTGATGGGAGCCAGTGTACTCTGTGCATTAAGTGAAGGCAAAGTGTCATAGGATGGGCAATTTTGCCTGTCTGTTGAGATTGAAAATGTTTTCATGGCTCTTCATTTTCTAACAAAAGTACTCCTGTTCAGGATTAAGGCCATCAAACACTGTCATTTCTAGAACAGGGTTGTTGTATATTTTCCAGGCTGTATGGCCATGTTCTAGAAGTATTCTCTCCTGATGCTTTGCCCACATCTATGGCAGGCATCCTCAGAGGTTGTGAGGTATGGCAAAACTCCATACCTCACAACCTCTGAGGATGCCTGCCATAGATGTGGGTGAAACAACAGGAGAGAATACTTCTAGAACATGGCCATACAGCCCAGAAAACATACAACAACCCTGTGATCCCGGCCATGAAAGCCTTTGACAACACATTTCTAGAACAGTTTGAAATGTTTTTTTTAAAAAATTTATAGCTCTGAGATTTTCCAACCAGCATGTCCAACAACATCAAATGTTTGGAACATGCTGTTCAAAAATGTGATTTTCTCAGACTGTCTGAGACAAACTCTATCTGTTTCCCCTGTTGCTCAACCTTCCCTTAGGCTGCTTCTACACATCCACATGATCTGGATCAGAATGTAGATTAAAGAAATCCAGTTCCACTCCGAAGAGTGGAACACACTCTCTGAACACATACCCCAGGAATCATGAAAAATCTCCTGTGCCTTTACAAAACTCCCTTCATGCCAAATCGATTTGGAGAAATGCACTGAACTGTAGAAGCCCATCGGATGAGAATCAGCAATGGAGCTGATCTTCCAACTCAAAAACAAAAAGAGGAAAGCAATTTCTTCTTGGGGAGTAAGGGAGGGACAAAGTTGTTTGCTTACCTTCCTGAGAAAAACATATCTGATTCCATCATCTGAATTTTCCAGAGGTGGCACTGTTTACATGAGAGGTGCACATATTACTTGCAAATTTCTGCTCTGCAGTGCCCATACACTGATAAGTTGCAGCACTTTTATCTTCAGATGTTCTTCTGACTTTTTTAACACATGTTTTCTACATGGATATGCATTGCAACACACATTAGAGATGTGCATTTTTAGCCACCCCCCGTATAATCCACATTATTCTGGTTTTTACAGCCTGTGCAGATGGGACCTTGGACTCATTGAAATAGGATTTTTTTTTAGCTCCTTGGGTTTCCTTTTAAACTATTGCTAGTTTATTTGTTTTTTGTTACCTCTTCAGACTTTGGGTTTCACTTAGATTGAACAGAGACTGGAAAGCACAGAACTTCAACAATTGTAAGTGATCTTTAAATATGATTTGCTATCATTAGTCAGTTATGCGTGGCTTTTGATTTTTTCTTATATTCATCTTTCATAAAAAGCAGCTGGCCAGACTCTGATTCGGGCTACTTGTGGGCACAATTCATACATAGATTCTTTGGATACATATTTTCACAGGCCTCTATCTGAATTTGAAGGTTTTCTGGAAGCTGCAATACCCATATACGAGGGTTGAATGAAAAGTAATGCCTCCACCTTCGTAACTCCTCCACAGATGGCAGTACTGGTATGCGGCAGATACTGGCTTGTTCAGTAGACTCTTCTCTACAGTTCCATTTGGTGGGAAGCCTTAGCATTGAATGGTTGTGTTGTTAAAGAGTGAAGTATGGAACCCTGCACAGAAGGTTGGTCAATACGACTTAAGCAATGTGCAGTCATTGAATTCTTGACAGCAGAAGGTGTCACCCCAGAATGCAAGCTGTTTATGGTGATTGTGTTGATGTGAGTACTGTGTGTCATTGGGCGAATAAGTTTAATGTTGAGGTGGGAACATCTGACTTATGTGACAAACAAAAAGTTGGACGTCCTGTGACAGCAACCACCGAGTTTCACAAGCAAAACGTTGACAGATTGATTCAGGATGATCGTTATATCACTCAGAGAGAAATTTCAAGCATAATCGGCATTTCACAGGAATGTGTGGGTCACATTATTGCTTTGCTTAGCTATTGGAAGATCTGTGCATGATGGGTATTGTAGATGCTGGTTGTGGAAACAGAGTGTGGACTTCTTCCGTGGCAGCTTCAGAAGACCTGTTCATCGTTGGCAGAAATGTATCCAATTGTCTGGTGATTATGTGGAAAAGTGAATAGTGGTAGTTAAAGAGCACATTCTAAGGATTATTTCTGCATTTGATTTATTAATATATTCCCATCCAAACCCAAGTAACAAAGGTGGAGGCATTACTTCTCATTCAACCCTCGTACTATAACATAATTATCAAACTCAATTTAAATAAATACTTTATTTCATTAGCCAAAGTTTGTATAGTACACGCTCACAATTATCTGTCACTTGATCATTTACTAAGCAGGGCTTATAAATTTTCTGTGTGTGTGTGTGCAAACATAGGCACACATGTATATCATTTTGGTACTGTTTGTGGCTACATCTTATGGAGCTTAATTCATTCTTCACTTAACTTCAGTGGCCATTTAATTTCATGCACCAAAGGATGAAGAGGGCATTGAAATAAAGGTTGATGTCTTCATGGCTACTTCAAGGAGCTTTAACAAGTCATTGGCCTGGAAAGCAATAGGTGAGGATAGAGTGAAGTTAAAGTTTGCTTAAGAGTAGCAAAATGGATCAAAAATTACAGTCTCTCATTTTCTTTAATAACACAGTTTCACTTGTTTTTATGGACTGTATCTAATCCAATGATGTTCCTTTCAAGTTGATACAGCTATTTTTTAAAAGAAGGATAAAGCCGATGAAATGTTTTATTTACCTCTTTTCTTTTTTAACTCATGTACCTAATGCTTCCACTCGAAGGAACCGGCAAAACGCACCTCACTTGGCATTAAGGGAACACTGTATGCAAGGCTACAGTGCCAACAAAGAAAGATTCAGTGCAAATTTCATGAGTGGAAAAATGCATTATAGCAATTACTCAATTGGTCTGATTTCTGTCAGCTTTCCAAAGGAAAGAGCGCAGAGGCCAACAGCTCTTCAATGCGTAAACAACACCTAGAATTACTCATAATGAATCACTGATATTTGGGGTTTAGGTCACAGGAATACAGAACCTTTGTCAGCCTCATTCCCTCATTTCCTTGGAGAAAAAATAGAGAAAGAAAATGAAAAGTAAATAAACAAATAGATGTGGGTTAGAGTCAGCTCTGGTTTTTGCCTTATCTCTCAACAGTAGAAATAAGCAAAAATCAAAGTGTAAATATTTGACAGAAATAAGACAGTAAGAAATACAATTCTTATAGTCAGACTGTATTTATAGTTGCCACATGCAATTTTATGTGTATTGCTGTGTTCCGAATAACAAAGCCTGCAAAATTCCCTATAAAATCCACAGGCACCCTGATTTTCAATGTTATGAAAGAGAAACATCCACACAGTAGAGAGGACTTTGTGGTGCCTGTTGCAAAGTCCCTTTCTGCCAAGAAATGGCTGGACATACCTCACAACCTCTGAGGATGCCTGCCGTAGATGTGGGTGAAACGTCAGGAGAGAATACTTCTGAAACATGGCCACACAGCCCGAAAGACATACAACAACCCAATGGCTGGACACCTCTTCATACACCTTCTTGTTCTCCAGCACCGTGGGAATTCCTATGTTTGTGGCACTGCAATGACTGCAGTTCGCAATGACTGTAAACATGAATTCCAAAATTTACAATGTTTTAAGTGTAGATTCTGAAATTGTAAATACTAGACATCATTTCTGGGATTGCATGAAAATGTTGATTTTACGATTAATATTGCAACCATGATTCACAAAAACGTGGTCATTCCTCATGCTGGAACCCTGCATCAGAAAATCATTGTGTGAAATCTCTGCATGCAGAACTATGCAAGTCTCCTTGAGGCAACTACCAAATATATCTTTTTAGACTGTAATTTTCCCCACCCTCATCATTGCCAGACATCTTCAGGGACTTCCAGGATGTCTATGGTGGCAGCGTCCTGACATATTTATTTATTTATTTATTTGCAGTATTCATATTCCGCTCTTCTCACCTCGAAGGGGAATCAGGGCGAATCACATTATATATATAGGGCAAACATTCAATGCCCATATACACATAGAACCGAGACAGAGACAGACAGAGACAGACGCAGAGGCAATTTAACCATCTCCTGAGGGGATGTTCAATTCTGGCCACAGGGGGGAGCAGCTGCTTCATCACCCACTATGACGGCACTTCCTCATTCCAACGTCGTAAATTAGTTAAATTTGCCTCCCCACTTTATAAGTGGTACCTTATTTCCTACTTGATAGATGCAACTATCTTTCGGGTTGCTAGGTCAGCAACGAGCAGGGGCTATTTTTTATTTATTTTTTTAATTGACGGGTGCTCACCCCACCACAGACTGGCCTCAAACTCATGACCTCATGATCAGAGTGATTTATTGCAGCAGGTTGCTCACCAGCCTGCACCACAGCCCTTCAGTCCTCCAGCTAAAGAGAACCATAGACTCAAAGAATCATAACATTTGCAGAGGCCACAAGGGCCATCGAGTCTAGCCCCATCCTGAAATGCAGTTATACAAAAGCAAAACACTCCTGACAGATGGCCATACAGCCTCTGTTTAAAAACCTTCAGAGAAGGCAATGTTATCACAGTCTGAGGCTGAGTCTACACTGCCAGATAATCTGGAATCAAGTCCTGGGATATAGGGCTATGTAGATCCAGCCTGAGACTGGATATTACACTGTTGAATACCCCTTACCATCAGGAACTTCGTCCTAATGTTTAGATCAAGGGTCCCCAAACTATGGCCCGCAGGCCACATGAGGCCCCTCGAAGGCATTAATCCGGCCCCTGCAGTGGTGGCTCCCTCCTCCTCCTCCTCCTCCGAGGAAGGTGTATGTCGCCACCGCCGCCTTTCCCTCCTCCCTTTCGCTGCACACGCCTTTGTAGCCTTTCCTGTCTACTCCCTCGCCCTGTGCTTGCCTGGAGTTGGAGTTGGAGCTTTGCTTGTGTTTACAAAAGTATTTTAATTATTTATTTAATTATTAATTATTAAGGGGTGCTTTGCTTGTGCTTTTGGTGCGCAAAGGCAGAAAGGGGGTTGGATTAAATGGCCCAAGGGGTCTCTTTCCAACTCTCTTCATCATTTATTTATTTATTAGTAATATTGAGGCTGAGTGGCCATCTGTCAGCAGTGCTTTGCTTGTTCTTTTGCTGGACAAAGGCAGGAAGGGGCTGGACTAAATGGCCAAAAGGGTCTCTTTCAACCCTCTTTATTATTTTTATTAATATTATTACTAACATTGAGGCTGTATTTGTTCCCGTTTAGTTTTTTTTACTTCAAAATAAGATATGTGCAGTATGCATAGGAATTTGTTCACAGGTTTTTTTTAAAAAAAACGATAGTCCAGCCCTCCAACGGTCTGAGGGACTGTGAACTGACCCCCTGTTTAAAAAGTTTGGGGACCCCTGGTTTAAATGGATTCGCTGCATACCTGGCATCAGTTGGCATAAACATTGCTGCGCTGGGATGGACATAAAGGGTGTATAAGAAGAGGTTTGGTCACTGTACAGTTTGGTCACTGAATTTATTGTGACCTATGCAATAAATGGTGGCACAGTGTGTTAAAGCACTGAGCTGCTGAACTTGTGGACCAAAAGGTCCCAGGTTCAAATCCCGGGAGCGGAATGAGCGCCCGCTGTTAGCCCCAGCTCCTGCCACCCTAGCAATTCGAAAACATGGAAATGTGAGTAGATCAATAGGTGCCGCTCCGGTGGGAAGGTAACAGCGCTCCATGCAGTCATGCCGGCCACATGACCTTGGAGGTGTCTATGGACAACACCGGCTCTTCAGCTTAGAAATGGAGATGAGCACCAATCCCCATAGTCGGTCACGACTGGACTTAACGTCAGAGGAAACCTTTACCTTTTATGCAATGATCAAAGTAATTTACAATAGCACAAATTGGATTTATAAGATAGTAATTCACCACCAGGATTCTGGCAAACAATAATTTGTCTTCCTACTGCAATGGATGCAACACTCTCCTTTTCACAATAATGTTGCAATACTGCTAGAAGAGCTAGATTATATTCCCAGGTTCTGTAGTTTGGTGAATGCCTGATGTCTAAAATCATTAACAGATCATGGTAGAATTGCTTTCTCCCATTGCTTGTGATTGAAAATGGGCATGTGTTCTGGAAACAGCAGGTGACATTAGCTTTGATTAATGTCAGAATTGTGAACGTAACAACTGAGGAGCTGCACACCTGCAATGCTGACATGCTTACCTAATGGCTTAGTTGTTAAATGCAGAAGTGGTTAATCAACATTTCAACACATGGTCTGAGGAGGAGAGGAGGGAAAAAAACAGCTTAATTAATGTGCCAGATATCCATGCCCAAAGGTTGCCTAGATTATTTTCAGGCTGAATGGAAGTCTCAAAAACTGGCTAATTCTCAACACCTGCAAGCATTTTTTATTAGCTGCTTGCACTTAAGGAATACTTATTACATTGAGGCATTTGACCACATTCTGCCAAGATGATCAGAGAATCTCTTCTTGCCTGCTACAAAGCTAATTGAAAGGGGTGTACAATAATTTTATTTGGATATAAGTACTTAGTGGCATTTACAAATTTATGCACAAACATTTTGGGGAGGGGGGCTTAAAATCTAAATGCAAGAAAAAATAAAAGGTGTCGGATTTATTTATTTGGACAAAGAGTTCCTGAAAATCTTTGCTTGTGGCAGTGAAATAAGCTTGCTACATGTTTTCCATTGACTGTCACCTCACTTTTAACAATCACCTCCCACGTGGTGGACTCCATGATGGGAACAGTGGTTCTTCTTAGATTTGCTCAGTTGAGAATTATGTATAATTCAGATTTTAGGAGAAGAATTTACTAAATGTAGACATTTCTTCAAAAATGGGATAAAAATAACTTGAGAATAAATGTATCACAGAAATTGGGAATGTTAATTTTAGACATCAGGCATTCACCAAACTACAGAAGTCCCGCATTAAAGGGGCTGTCTGGATGTGTCCTTAAATAACAATCTGGGAAAAAGACGGAAATCAAACATATGAACAAGAAATAAATATGTAAAAATAAGGCAATATCTTTAGGAGAAAATACAAAAATGTAAGGGCTATCTGCACATCATACTTGTAGGATTGGCCCTGTTAGGGGGAAAATGCATGCATGTATGTGTATAGTCTTGGTTAGGTTTTCTTTATTGATGAACTATTGAATCCATTGAATCCATATGCCACCACACCTATATGGGTGGCCTCAAAAGGTACAACAAACAATTTATTATGTATCTGTAAAAGGTAAAGGTAAAGGTTTTCCCCTGATGTTAAGTCCAGTCATGACGGACTCTGGGGGTTCATGCTCATCTCCATTTCTAAGCCAAAGAGCCGGCGTTGTCCGTAGACACCTCCAAGATCATGTGGCCGGAATGACTGCATGGAGCGCCGTTACCTTCCCGCCGAAGCGAACTGCTAGGTTGGCAGGAGCTGGGGCTAACAGCGGGCACTCATTCCATTCCCGGGATTTGAACCTGGCACCTTTTGGTCCGCAAGTTCAGCATCTCAGCGCTTTAACGCACTGTGCCACCAATATCTGTAGGTGACATTAATGTGCAACAATTGTTTCTTAGTAAGAATGAATAACTCTGACAATTTTGCCTTCTCCATATCAAGGGGAAAAATTACTAGCAATGATATAGGGAAACTGGGAATGTTGTCCCTTTTGAGGCCATCCATATAGGTGTGGTGGCATATGGATTCAATAGTTCAACAATAGTTCATTTTTGTATTTTCCCGCAATACCCGTATTAAAAGGGGGCTGTCTAGATGATGTCCATGAAAAACATGAATCAATTTGCCACAAACCAGGAAAACTCTGGTTTGTGGTGAATAAATTTGATAGTGGGTTTATTCCGTGCCTTCTTGGCTTTTTAAAGGGGTTTGGGAAGGGAGTTAAGGTGTCTGGGTCTTCTCCCGGAAGGTACCGGGAGCCATCTGGACACCCAGCTGCAAAAATGCAGGCTTTTGCGGCTGGTATGTGAACTACAATCCACCCAAACCCAGGTTTTTTAAACCCAGTTCGAAGTGGGCTTTTCCACTGTGTGGATGCACCCTGTGTGTAAAGAGATGAACTCGGAAGAGACATCGCTGAGTTTGATAGGCCCTAAACCTAGCACCCCTAAATAAAAGTGCAGTATGGAAGTTCTGAAAAATATAAGAAAATTAATACAATTTTATTTTACTCTGACAAGAACGAAGAAAATGATCAAGTGAAGCCTGTTCTGTTCCTTACGAGATTTTTCTGGTCTAGGGAAAAGTACTCAGAATTGAATTTTGCAGTGACAGGGAAATCCCCAGTACACAATTTTGCAGCAATTATGTTAAATGATGACTACTAAAATCATCTGGTCATAACGTTTGCATTTCCATTCCTGTGCACATACAAAAACCGGGCTCCCCAAACATGGAAGAATATCAAACAATTGAAACTATACTCCACACATCTGATGAAATGAATTGGAGTCCATGAAACTTGTGTTATTGTTGTAGTTGTTGCAGATGTTGTTTTGTGCCTTCAAGTCATGTTGGACTTATGGCAACCCTAAGGCAAACCTATGACTCACTCCAGGTCACCCAATGGATTTCCATGGAATTGGACCATGATCTCCAATGTCATAGCCCAACACTCAAACCATTACACCATACTGGCTCCCTCCTTGAAGAGAGGTAGAGGTTTCCCCTGACGTTAAGTCCAGTCGTGTCCGACTCTGGGGGATGGTGTTCATCTCCATTTCTAAGCCGAATTGTCTGTAGACACCTCCAAGGTCATGTGGCCGGCATGACTGCATGGAATGCCGTTACCTTCCCACCAGAGCGGTACCTATTGATCTACTCACACTGGCATGTTTTTGAACTGCTAGGTTGGCAGAAGCTGGAGCTAACAGCGGGCGCTCACTCCGCTCCCTGGATTTGAACCTGGGACCTTTCGGTCTGCAAGTTCAGCAGCTCAGTGCTTTAACACTGGGGGCTCCTCCCTCCTTGAAACTTTTGGTGAAACAAAACCTGCTCATTTACAGAAGTAAATGCCATAATAAGAGTCTTCGTAATCACCAGTCCTGACCTAAGATTCAACAGCCAGTCCTGTTGAGTTTTGTATATGAAACAAAGGTGTCTTTGCCTTGGGGCTGGTCCATGTTTTGGGGCAGCCCTGTGGGTTTTCTGGCAGATTGTGCTTATGGTCTCTTTGTCAGTATTTCTTTCCGGCTGAAAGGAATGTCCACACACCCATATAAAGAGTACTTTGGTGGATGTCCCTCATGGTTTAGTTCTATAAAGCGAGATCACAAAGGGATCTTTAAAAGGATATTCTTCTCCCTCCCACTGATTTGCCCTTTAACCTTTCGGGAGCCAGGGCCACGCCAGACTTCATTTGTACTCTATTTCCTGGTCTCTCTCAGGTTGTGCGCTCAATGTTTCCACAGCAGATTAATGACAGCTAATAATATCTGATATATCTGGACATTGCTACATAATGAGTTGCAGTCCCACGGGGTCTCTGAAGTGTCACCACTAACAAATTCACCAGACCTGCACATAATTAGCATGTAAAGGGAGTGATCATGCAGTAAATCTGTAGGGGAAGACGGATAGCCCAAGAGGAAAAAAAATTAAAAGGAAGAGGGAGAGGAGGGGGAAAGCCCCGATCTTAATGCTCTTCTAAAATGTATGTTTTTGGGCATGAATATTTTCTTGATAACAAACTACGAACAGGTTACCTTTACAGTAACATTATTCCTTCCATGGCTGATAGGCAGAATTTCATTATGCCACTGCTAATGTTACAATATTTCTATAAAATGTCACCATATGTAAATGAGTCGGTAGGATTTCTCCTTAGCTGCCTTTTCAGATTCACTGTTATTGTGGCCTGGTTGTGTCTTTTGCTAGGTTCATATCTTGTGGTTTTGAAATCATGTGTCGATCTGTGGCCCATGTTGCATGGTTGGTTCTTGGGGATTGGCACATTAGCACAGAAGAGAAAACAAAGGCATCATTTTAGGCACAATGTTCAAGTTTACCATAAGCACAGGTCAAAGGTTTTTTGGTCATTAACTTGCTTTCTATACCAGGCTGTGTGTGTGGTGTGTGGAGCATCTCTGACATTTTGCTGGAAGGAATGGTGCCCTGCCTCCCTGTTGTGGTAGCTGACGGAGAAGTTAGAGGGAAGGGAAAGTGGGGGGAAAAGGAAATGCTTTAAAGGGGATTTTTAAATTTAGCCAGGTATGGAGTGGCTCTAGCTTGTGCTATGATCATAAGGTCATTTTGTGCCGCAGTGTCAAGGGCTCTTTGGTAAACAATTGAGCACACTTTAGCCCCAAAATTTATTAGCCCAAGAGGGGAAAAACCTATCTTACTGACAGTGTGGCTGAGTTTGCTTAGCCATGATGACCATTTTTTGTGGTTTTCTTGCTCTAATAGGAATATGGCTGGGAGTCTATGTGGTTGCATTTGTCTTATTTTGTACCACCAATTGATCTGCCTCTTCATAATTACTGTGGAAATTGGGGGTATGCCCATCTCTGCTCTCACTGCAGCTGACAGGGATGATCTCTCCACACCTAAGCCAATTTTTAAGTGGCGAAGTTGGAATCTTTCTACCAATGCCAGATCTTGATCCCCCCATATTTCAGTTCCATACAAAGCAATGAGGAACACCTTAGCCTTAAGAACCTTCAGGAAGGGACGCAAAGATCCCGGGTAGTTGTGGTTACATAATTTATGAATTGCCTGCATTATCAGCTTTTGCAATACTTAATTTTAGGTGTTGGGACCATGCCCCAGATGCCGCATAATGTAGACCTAAGTATTTAAATGTCCTCACTTGTTCCACTTTGTGCCCATCAAGGAGCCAGTTGTAAACCTTGGTTTTCTTGCCAAATACCATTATTTTGGATTTTTCTTTATTTATGGTGAGGGTATTTTCAGTACAGTATTGGCTAAGTTTTTGCAGAGACCTCCTTAACCCAACTGGGGTGGTGGATAACAGTACTATGTCATCTGCATATATCAAAATGTTTAACTCCCTATCCAAAATCTTTGGTCCATGGCATTCTTTCATATTCAAATATTCCGCGATATCATTTATATAAAAGTTAAAACAGAATGGTGCCAAGAGACATCCCTGTCTCACACCCCTAGTTGAAGCTATTCCATTGGAGACCGCCCCGCTATTACCTAAGTGGTGATTTTCACCCCTCTAACCCTAAAACTGAGAGGAAGAGGAACCTGGACAGCTTCCCGTTGCTACCAATGGGATGAAAATACAGCAGAGTCTCACTTATCCAAGCCTCACTTATCCAAGCCTCTGGATTATCCAAGCCATTTTTGTAGTCAATGTTTTCAATATATCATGATATTTTGGTGCTAAATTCGTAAATACAGTAATTACAACATAACATTACTGCATATTGAACTACCTTTTCTGTCAAATTTGTTGTATAACATGGTGTTTTGGTGTTTGATTTGTAAAATCATAACCTAATTTGATGTTTAATAGGCTTTTCCTTAATCCCTCCTTAGTATCCAAGATATTCGCTTATCCAAGCTTCTGCCGGCCCGTTTAGCTTGGATAAGTGAGACTCTACTGTATTCGTATTTTTGGATGGCAGAAAGAAAACGTTCATTTGGATGGGCAGTTTTCAGAAGTGGCAGACAAAAACAGAAATGGGGCCATACAAATGGAACAGAAATGGATGGCGATTTTATACAAATGTATGAGACTAGTAACTTCTAATCTGCAATAAAAGCATACCTGTAAGATTTCCAGCAGTGGACAGAAAAAACATTTTGTTGCAGTTTGTTGAAAAAGTAATATAGAGAAGCTACAAATGACTGAAACCTGCTTTTGGAATCAGTGATGCAGCATAAGAAAATAATAGTTCAGAATTGTTTATCTTTGTTCAGTGTGTATATTAAAAAGGTAAAGGTTTCCCCTGACGTTAAGTCCAGTCATGTCTGACTCTGGTGCTCATCTCCATTTCTAAGCCGAAGAGCCAGCGTTGTCCGTAGACACTTCCAAGGTCATGTGGCCAGCATGACTGCATGGAGCGCCGTTACCTTCCCACCGGAGCAGTACCTACTGATCTACTCACATTGGCATGTTTCTGAACTGCTAGGTTGGCAGGAGCTGGAGCTAACAACGGCCGCTCACGCCGCTCCTGGGGTTTGAACCTGGGACCTTTCGGTCTGCAGCTCAGTGTTTTAACGCACTTCGCCACCACTTGTGCATGTCACTGATCACCTTATATTGGCCCATGAGTTTCATAGGGTTTTCTTAGGAGGTTTTATCATGGCCTTCCTCTGAAATATAGCTTAATGCACCTGATATTACTTATTGAAATGTATGGGACAAAAGTTAAGTTATCAACTGGTATGCAGCTATGGAGGCAAAATGAAACTATTGTACCTCCCAAACAATAATTCTATCTTAACCATTTTTTTCCTTTAGTCCCCAAATTTCTAGCAATGCAGACTTATTAAACTATAAAAAAATAATTAATACCTTGCTGTTGTTGTGTGTCTACAAGTCATTTCTGACTTATGTCAAACTAAAACTGAATTCGTCGTATAGTTTAGCAAAATTTGTCAGATAGAGTTTGCCTTTGAAAGCATGGATTTGATCAGATCACTACACTGCAAGCTATGCTGGCTCTCCATTGAATATTGAAGGTTTTTGTTCTGAAGCTGGAATCCGAGTTGGTAAATTTCTTCCAACTCTGAGTCCAGAAAAATGGCTTGATTGTAACTCTAACCCCACAACCCTGGTTTAAGTAGCCCAGGTGTGTTTATTCACACTCATTTGCTGAGTGCTCTTTCAGTTTTGTCCTCAAACCTCACAGATTTGGGACTGAATACACTTTTTTTTCTTCCTATAAGACACGATAAGACAAAGCCACATGTGCATGTGTATAGGCAAAATGTGTTTCTTCTCTTTTATTTACATCTCTTTCATCAATGTAAAACCAGCAAGGAGTATAGATCAACTCTGTCTTTGTTGCTACTCACATGGGTGCCCTGTTCTGATATACGAGGGTTGAATGAAAAGTAATGCCTCCACCTTCATTATTTGGGTTTGGATGGAAATATTTTAATAAATCAAACACAGAAATAATCCTTAGAAAGTGCTCTTCAATTACCACTATTCACTTTTCCACATATTCACCAGACAATTGGATACATTTCTGCCAACAATGAACAAATTTTCTGAAGCTGTCACGGAAGAAGTCGACACTCCGCAACCAGCGTCTCACAGTACCCATTGTACACAGATCTTCCGATAGCCAAGCAAAGCAATAATGTGACCCACACGTTCTTGTGAAATGCCGATTATGCTTGAAATTTCTCTCTGAGTGATACAACGATCGTCCTGAATCAATCTGTCAATCTTTTGTTTGTGAAACTCAGTGGTTGCTATCACAGGATGTCCCACTCTTTGTTTGTCACGCAAGTCAGATGTTCCCACCTCAACATCTTTAAACTTACTTGCTCAATGACGCACAGTACTCACATCAACGCAATCTCCATAAACAGCTTGCATTCTCTGATGAATCTCCTTTGGGGTGACACCTTCTGCTGGCAAGAATTCAATGACTGCACGTTGCTTAAGTTGCATTGACTGGGTATCTGCGCAGGGTTCCATACTTTGCTCTTCAACAACACAACCGTTCAATGCTAAGGCTTCCCGCCAAATGAAACTGCAGAGGAGAGTCTACTGAACAAGCCAGTAGCTGCCGCATACTAGTACTGCCATCTGTTGAGGAGTTACGAAGGTGGAGGCATTACTTTTCATTCAACCCCGTACCCCCAGATATCAGCAGCAAGGCACTTGGATGGAGCTCTGTGGCCTTTTGCCTTTAATTTTGCCTTGAATTTATTCTGAACAAGGGAAAGGAAAGAATGTTACAAAGACTTGCCCTTCCTAAATGGTTCAGGCAACAGCATGGTGATGGCAGCAACACAGAAGAGGTGACAACTCAGTGGATCAATGGAGATCTGGATAACCTGGACAACGGCCCTGGATTCAGCTAACCTGCTTGGTATAGATCAATTATTCTCAACCTGGTGTCCCCAGATGTTTTTGGCCTACAACTCCCAGAAATCCTAACAGCTGGTAAACTGGCCGGGATTTCTGGGAGTTGTAGGCCAAAACACCTGGGGACCCACAAGTTGAGAACCACTGGTATAGAGGATCGCAAAATCTAAATTTGACCATATAAGTATTTAATTTTTTTTGTTTCATTACAAGGAAATTATTTGAATGAAAAGATATTCCTTGAAACTTCCTATCACACAAGGAAGTACAAAATAAAAAAGGGGGAACACTAAAACAACCCAGAAAACTTGTGAGTCCATCCTCACATCCATTTAAAGAGATGCTTATGGTAGTGGTGGTGATGATAATGGTGATGATTTGTCCTTCTTGCATTTCCAACAAACCCTAAGACGAACATTTCATTGTCTGTGACTATATCTATATTAACTAGAGTGATTCAACTACATTGGCTACTCCCTTTGCTTTGTTGAATATATCAGCCAGAGAACCGATCTGAATAGCCAACAGTGAAGAGCAGTCTTTGTGGTAAAATTACACTTTTTCAGTGCAGATGGTAGTTTCAGGAATCAGTATTATCTGATCATTCTTCCTCTGCCCATAAATACCGTAAACTGAACAACAAAAGTAATTAGAATTGCTATAATTTTTTTAAAACTGAAGGTCACAAAATGACTGGCTCTCAAGAGAGAAATGTTTTTAAAATCTGCTTTAATGATAATTAACTGACAGTGATTGATAACCAGTAATTACAGGAACAGCTCCTGAACTGTGCCATTTGTTTTATGGAATTAAAAATGGTCTCTAAAAACAAAGCAAAATGCTCAAAAACAATACTGAAGTATATTATCTATTTTTATTTTAGAATCACTCTGTCCAAAATGATAAATGTTAAAATAATAAGCAATTAGGTACATCCACCAGAAATAACAGTAAACATTTGGCTTAAACATGGGTAGCATTAATTTGCTGGGTACAAAATTATATATTTTACTGAATTTTCATACTCAATGGGAAATCTATCAGTTTCAAACCTAAACTATTTTATTAACTTTTTATGAGGTTCTAACATCTTTGTTTTTAACTTTCTACTTAAAAATAAAAAACACTAAAATATACAATAAAACTGCATAGATTACCAAACTGTGAGCTCCGATTACATTAAACTGCATACACATTTTTGACTGTGTAATACAAAGAGTGAAAAATGCCTCTCCAGATGTCATTGGATTACAACTCCCAGCATAATCTATTGCCTCTGAGATCTGGGTTTTTTTTACCTCATGGCTTCTGGAAGGTCCCCATGTTTTCCAGATCACTTCATAAGAAGATATTGTTATATAAGAGCTTAATATTTTGTATTCTAATTTCCTTAATGGCTTAATGCATCAATGCAAATTCTAAACATGCCTCAAACAGTAAATATACCGGCAGAACACTTGTAAATGGAAATGTTTAAATGTAAGTAAGAACCATGGTGGCACAGCAGATTAAACTGAGCTGCTGAATTTGCTGACTGAAAAGTTGGCAGTTCAAATCTGGGGTGCGGGGTGAGCTCCCACTGTTAGCCCCAGCTTCTGCCAACCTAGTTGTTCGAAAACATGTGAATGTGAGCTACATCAATAGATACCGCTCCAGCAGGAAGGTAATGGCATTCCGCCACATGGCCTTGGAGGTCTCTACGGACAATACCGACTCTTTGGCTTAGAAATGGAGATGAGCACCAACCCTCAGAGTCAGACTCAACTAGATTTAATGTCAGGGGAAAATCTTTAACTTTACCTAAGAACCACAGAATTTAATATGTGTACTCTAAACTAACTACGCGTATGTATCATGATGTGATTCCAAGCACAATCACTTGAGGCTGATTTAGATATGCTGCATTTTGCAGGCAAGCACTTTGGGAGTGTGTGTATGTTGCAAACTGCTATAGATCCCCGTTACTTGAGGTGGATGTAGTTCCATGAACTCACTGCGGGATGATGCCCTCACAAATAGCCACCGATTTTGCTATATTCTTAAATTTTGGTAGTAAAATGATATCATGGAAGAAAATTATAACTCCCCCCCCTCACACACACACACATACACAAAAAAAATTGTACAAGCTTCAGTAAGGAGAGATATGTTAATAAACCTTACATCTGTGTTTATTATATTGTAACACATGTGTTATTTACAGTATTTATATTCCGCCCTTCTCACCCCGAAGGGGACTCAGGGCGGATTACAATGAACACATATATGGCAAACATTCAATGCCAACAGACAAACAACATACAGTATAGACAGACACAGAGGCATTTAACATTTTTTTTCCAGCTTCACAATTCCGGCCACAGGGGGAGCTGTTGCTTCACCGTCCACTAGTGGCTGTATTTCCTCATTCCTTTCCTCATGTTTTGCTGGCAGTTTTATGATGTTGTAAATTAGTTAAATTAGCCTCCTGCATAAAGCGTACCTAAATTTCCCTACTTGGCAGATGCAACTGTCTTTTGGAGCTGCATAGGTCAACAGCAAGCCGAGCTATTTAATGGTCGGGGGCTTAACCCGACCCGGGCTTCAAACTCATGACCTCCCGATCAGTAGTGATTTATTGCAGCTGGTTACAAGCCAGCTGCACCACAGCCCGGCCCCTATTCAAACTGCAAAATCACAGACTGTTCGGAGATATTCTGACTGCTACCAGTGTGTGTGGTGGATACGGTTCTCTGAGAAACTGTTCACACGTACAAAATACGATTGTGGTATTACATGGGAGACATTTCTGAACTTGCCATGGAAACAGAAAACCATGGATAATACTTAACCTTCTTTAAATGAATGAGCTATAACAGAAATCACCGTTGTTTTAAATGGGAGAATCTAGAAAAATTGCTAGGTCTTCAAGGTCCACTCTATTCTAACTTCCAGCACAAGCATAGAATTGCCTGTAAGACCTAAACAATTCCTAACGATTACATGTTTTTATTCTTTGCATGAGCCAGTCCCATGTCTATGGAGATTGTGATAGATAGATAGATAGATAGATAGATAGATAGATAGATAGATAGATAGATAGAGCTTTATGCATACATACACATACACACACACACATTCTAAGGGACTGCAGTACAATTTAGCATTTGGAAAATGTTTTAAAGGAGTCTTTCCCATTTGTCCTTCTTGTTCCTAGGCCTCCAGGCACACCTCTGTCAAAAGCGCAGTGAGAAGAGGATGAAGAAACAAAAAACAGGATGCCAAAGGAAGGGAGAGTATAGGAAATGGTGTGCCTTCCACACCTCATAGCTAAAAACAGGAACATTCTTAGATGTCTTAGAATACTACTTCTTCAAAGGTCACAGCTTGAGGGATGACCCTTTCCCATCAGCAGTCCACCTCATTCTCCTACATATAAAGAAATGGTTTTCTCCCATGTGCTGCAGATATTTCTTCTTTTTGGTGTTGGCTTCTGCAGAAAAATGTGCTTTCTCGGTATGTTTTTAAAACACTGGGGCCTTCATAATGTTCAAGGTGTTCTGGGTTTATTTACTGTGCCCCTGTTAACTCAAGCAAGGATTCAGTTAGAACTCCTAGCCACAGGGCAGGGCTTTGGAAAAATGGAAAATGATGCCTGTTCCCACAGGCAAAACCTTTTACAAAGGCCTCAGTTCAAGTCTCCCCAAAGGGAAGCATACGGAGGCAAAATAGAGACTTGACATGAAGAGGAACTTGGGTAGGGGAGGTATGTACTTCTGATTCATAGGAACCAATGTAGCATATAGCCACAGAGAGATGGTCGTTTCTCAAAAACAGGCAATGGCAAAGCTTTGGGAACAAAATTTTAAAAGAATGCAAAAACCACTGGTAGTGCAAATTAGTGAGGTCATGGGTTTCAGTATATGACAGTGGCTCCCAAACTTATTTGGCCTACCGCCCCCTTTCCAGAAAAAAATATTACTCAGCGCCCCCTGGAAAGGGGGCGTGGCTTAGAGGGGTGAGTGTGGCTCCTGCTCAAGAGGGCGGGCCTAGTCCAAGATGCGGAGCTGGGAGGGGGAGGTGGGCAGGGCCATAAATGGACAGCCCGGACTGGGATGGGCAGAGTTACGAGCTCTGAGGCAGGGCTGAGCTTCTATCCCTGTCCTGTGGCGCCTTCCAGGATACAGGGGGCGGGGCTAGAGGAGGGGGCGGGGCTAGAGGAGGGGTGGGGCGTCTTCCCAAGTGCCTGATGGGGCTCACCATCTCTACCCCACCTCCATGTTCTAACAAGCGCCTTAGGGGAGGTATACAGAGGCTCAGCCCTATCTCGTGCTTTTGAGAAGAGGCCCCGCTCCTACCCCAGCCCTGCCCTATAGCACTAAAAGGCCTCTCAGGAGAGGTATAGAGGCTCAGCCCTGTCTCAGGCTCTTAAAAGGAGTCCTCGCCCCTTTCCCTAGCCCCACGCTCTGTGCCCCAACAAGCGCCTCAGGAGAGGTATAGATTCTCAGCCCTGTCTCGGGCTCTAGGGAAGAAGCCACGCCCCTCCCCTGACCTAATAGGTGCCATCACTGCCCCCATGGATCACTGCAGCGCCCACTAGGGGGTGTTAGTGCCCACTTTGGGACTCACTGGTATATGATCTGAAGTGGAGGGTCATTCCACAGAGAGGGGAGAGCACCAATGCCTCCTCAGGGGGCTAGTCGCCTTTGATTTCCATTTCCATTTTCCTACCCAGGCATTCAAAAAGCCTTTTGTTACTCTACTCAGAGAAAATATTGTTCCTTTTTTGATAGGAGTACTAACTCCAATTCCCTGTTTGTAGAAGTACATTCTACCCAGTTTGGGGAGATGTTCCTCTTCCATATCAGAGCCCATTTGTGTACTATTTGGCAAGGATCCCTGTCTTGTTATGGTAGCATGAGATGGAACCTGTAGGGGTAAGTATTGGAAGGAAGGAGTTGCTGCTGCTGCTCAGTCGTTTAGTCGTCTCCGACTCTTTGTGACCTCATGGACCAGTCCACGCCAGAGCTCCCTGTCGCAGTCACCGCCCCCAGTTCCTTCAAGGTCAACCCAGTCACTTCAAGGATACCGTCCATCCATCTTGCCCTTGGTCGGCCTCTCTTCCTTTTTCCTTCCATTTTCCCCAGCATCGTGATCTTTTCCAAGCTTTCCTGTCTCCTCATATTATGGCCAAAATACTTCAGCTTTGCCTCTAATATCCTTCCCTCCAGTGAGCAGTTGGGCATTATTTCCTGGAGGATGGACTGGTTGGATCTTCTTGCGGTCCAAGGCACTCTCAGGATTTTCCTCCAGTACCAAAGTTCAAAAGCGTCTATCTTTCTTCACTCAGCCTTCCTTATGGTCCATAAGGAAGGCTGAGCGAAGGAAGGAGTTGCAGGTGCCAAAATATGGATTCAGTCAGCATGTCATACATACAATGCACCTCACTTTAGTGGAGAAGACCATAACCAGCTTCCCTGTTTATTTGCTTAGTGTGCTGTCCTAATGCTAACTGTTGACAGTTACTTTCAAAGCCTTATTTCTTTTATAAGAGTTGCATATGTCAGGAGGACAAAATGCACAAAGGAGAAACTGGTAGCTCTTAAGTTTGGTTTCTTGTATGGAGAGATTTGTACTTGATTGCATTCCAATGACATTAGACAAATCTGCCATGTTTGATAATTATTTTATTACATTAAACAAATCCAACAATAAATTAGGAATGCCTTTTGCTTATTTACAGTAGCCTTGTCTTTTTTCAAAATGAGCAAGGCTTTCAAACATTTATAATAAGAGCAGAATGACTAAAAAGGCGCCTTTTAAAGTTTGCATTAATGATCCCCCCCTCATAAAAATGTATGCCATAATATGGGAAATTAAGTTATAAACACAGAGATGTGCTCCGAGTCACCACCAAGATCTGCATGCGAATGCATAATAATCACAAATCTACAATATTACAATATTAAAAAAATGCCCACAATTAAATTATCGGGTGGAAATAATCATAATGTTATTGGAAACTCAATTATTGTGGCAACCCTTGTCGAGGAATTAGCAAGCTATGGCAAAGGCAAGTCAGACCTGAATTCATCAAATATATATTATCACAATATTACATGTTCACTTCGATTCCATGCAAAGACAAACATCCTCGCTCACCAGTATCTGCTCAGTGCATTTGTATTATTCATGAACAACTCTGTGATCTATTATACATACAAAACTGATTGTACGTTGCTGGCCCCAGGCTACAAGGCAGAGACACAGAATTAATTTTATTATATACACATGCATGATAATTGTGTAGGATTCGGTCAAATATCAAACCCTGTTCCTGTGCTCCATTATTTTACTTTCCAAAAAGGGGTCTAAGGTCAGCGGCAATTTCTCTTTGGTGACAGTGAAACTCTTTGTCATTTAGAGTAGAAACTTGCTGGATACTAATGAGCCTGGAGCTCAGCAGAATGGCTGTACACTCCTTATTCCACCCTACCCCCTATTCACCAAAGAGAGTGAAAAAAATGCAACTTTTGTTCATCCTGTCATCAATTCCTTCCTTTTCTTCCACATTGAGGTCCTTTTATGGTTTCATTAATTCAAGACTTTGAATTATTGGCTCATTGATGAATGGGGGATGTGATGATGAGAAAGAAAACTTTCATTTTTTTAAAAATGAGCCAGTGTAGCACAGCATCTGAATTTGACAGTTGTATCCCAAAGGCTCATGTGTCAAATCTCACAAAATTATTATATGTCCTTTCCATCTCTTAGCCTCAGTCATCTCCATCAGATGTATGGGGATAATGCATGAGCATGGCTTTGTTACACCGCATATATGTTGCAAAGCAATGGTGAGAAAAGTTTTCAGCCTGGGATTCAAATTTCAACTTGGGAATGATCTTGGTGCCACATTGGAGTAGGTGAATGAGACTTATATGAGGGCGATCCAGAAAGTAGATTACGTTTTGGAATTAAAAATGAACAAAGTATAGGAGAAAACATTTACCATATGCAGTTGAAAGCCACACCCAAATACCACTTCTCAACATAGTTGCCATTCAAATCTAGGCACTTATCATAGCGATGAAGGAGCTTTGCAACTCCTTCCCCACTAAACTCTGCCGCTTGCGTCCTCAACCAGCCAGTTACCCCTTCCCAGCGTCGCCAAAACGCTGTGTTGCCAGCCACGCCCCCATTGTTGGAAACAAGTGGTTGAGGATGCAAGCGGCAGAGTTTAGTGGGGAAGGAGTTGCAAAGCTCCTTCATCGCTATGATAAGTGCCTAGATTTGAATTGCGGCTATGTTGAGAAGTGGCATTTGGGTGTGGCTTTCAACTGCATATGGTAAATGTTTTCTCCTATACTTTGTTCATTTTTAATTCCAAAACGTAATCTACTTTCTGGATCGCCCTCATAGGTAGGAGCAAGAACAACATGACTTGGCGAAGATTAATTTCTTATGTATTTGGTTTTTTCCATCAAATATACAAAACACAGCTTGATTTTGCACAACAGCACTGTAGATTTAGTGCCCAAAAAGTACAGCTTCATTTCTGCACAACAGCAAGCCTGTTCTAGTTAGGCTACCAGCATGATTCAGAATTCTGGTTGTTGCTATGGGCTGTGAAAGGAACCTCTATTCTCTCTAGGTTTGCCAAATCAATCTCATTCCATTACCACAGAGTTTAGATCCAAAACATGAGACCAAGAAATAGGCCTCTATGATATCACAGAGGAGAGTCCTTCTGATGCCACAGAGGTAGGGCAAGCAAAGTTTGGGCAGCAGGCTGAAAGTAAATCAACTGTCTATAGAAATAGTTTAGAGGGCAATTTGAGTTAATTGGATCAAAATATGAGTAAAAAAGTTGATATACTAAATAATATAAAAACTCACATCTGAAGTGGGAAGAAGAATTTTTTTTCTATGTCCAGGCAAGCAGTAAAATGTGGCCAGTATATTTAGTAGAGAGCTCACATCCCCTGTGACTTTACCAACCCAACACAAAATTTATGGGGAGATTGTTCAGGCTTATGCTGCTTAAGAAAGGCTTATCATGAGTTCTTGGAATGTTTCCTCACCTCCAGGCCAACCCCTACCATGGCATATCTAACAAGAAAGCTTATGAGTTATGATACTAATGCCCTACATCTTACTTTATATGAAATGTATGGTGGGCCAACTGTGCCCACACAGTTCCTAGGCAACTGTGCCCACATCTCCATGCACACACATTGGATTTCACAATTCACCAACTCCTTTTGAGTGGCACTAAGCAGAATTCATCTTCCTATTCCTTCCAGGTTGTCTGTAGGCACTGTAGAGGTCTCTCATCTACATATATCAAAACTCACCATTAAAAATGCATATACCAAAACCCATGGTACAAGGATCATATAGTCCATATCAGGTTTACTATTGGGTGTTTGGATAGATAATTATTGTTCTGATTATACTTCTTCAAAGGATGAATCTATACTGCCCTATATCCCAGAATCTGGTCCCAGATTTTCTGCTTTGAGCTGGATTATATGAATCTATACTGCCAGATAATCTGGGATAATCAGATAATCTGGGATCAGATCCTGGGATATAGGGCAGTGTAGATCCAGCCTCAGCTTGTGGTGAATTCGAGTTTTTGCATCCAGTGTTTTCCAGGTAACAAAACACAACCACAAGTTGGTGACAAGAACAGAATCATCCAAGAAACCTTAGGATTTATGGGTAGGAGGGGCTGGGATTAATTCTCAATTGTTAACCAATATCAGTTTTGATACCACTCAAGAAACTATCTAGAGAGGCTATGCAACTGATTATGCTTTAACCCAATCTGAATCTTAAGCCAATCTAGTTAGGACCTAGATTTGATGGGATCAGAAATTTGAACCAATCTGGAAATTCAACTGACAGTTCTTAACAAGGGTAGACCAACTGAGTGGTGTAGAAAGGACCTGGATCAATGAAAGTATTGGCTTGTTATATTCCCTTGGATTCAATAGGCCTTCTCTAGTTGAAATTAACAATTGATTTAGACCTGTATGTCTCCAAAAAATCTTGCCAAGAAGCTTCTTTAACAGGGAAATTCCAAGCAAGGGGAAAGAGCATTGGAAATGGAGCATGTTCGTTGGTATCTGGATCTTCCAAAATGAAACAAAAGTCACAGCAGTAGATCATCAATGAAAGCATTTTTGGGTAGGAATAGCGAAGCGTATTCATGTAGTCCTTTTATATTTCTCTTTGCTCAAGTGGAAAGTTGAGAAAGTTTTACTAGAGCTTGATGATAGCTTTTTGTTATTAATGCACAGTGTAGCTTTGAATTAGTACCAGCTCTCAATTCTCCTTTCCTAATCCTTTCCCACTCCAGTCCTACTCCATATTAGTTGCATATTTTGAATGAATAAAATTAAACCATCTCTTTGCTTTACTTCTTCTTTTAGATCAATGAAGACTTTGTTGTTAATTGCTGTCAAGATGACTTCAATTTATGGCAACCTTATGAATGAGTGACCTCCAAGTGACCCTGTCTTCAACAGCCCTGCTCTGATCTTGTAGATTCAGGGCTGTGGTTTCATTGATTGAGTCTATCTCTAACATAGTCTTCCTCTACTTACAACACAATATTGTCTTTTCTAATGAAGCATCTCTTCTCATAATATGGCCAAAGTACAATGGCCTCAGTTTAGTCATCTTGACTACTAGGGGGAATTCAGATCAAATTTGCTCTAGGACTCATATGTTTGTCTTTTTTAGCAGCCCACAGTATCTGTAGAACCCTTCTCCAACACCACATTTCAAATGAGTTTATTTTCTTTCTATCAGCTTTCTTCACTGTCAAGCTTTCACAATTGCGAACGCCATGGCAGGAACTAAGGATGATTCACAACATCGATTCCACTTTTTGTTCCTAGGTTATAACATATTATACTGTCATATGCTGTAATATATTTGTTTATTTGATTTTAACCACAAACAGCTTTTAATTATTCAGAGAAGAAGAGGAAGAGGAGAAGATCTTGCTTTTTTGTCCTGGGGCCTAACTCTGTTTTGTCTCACAAATCCATAGATAACTTTTCCAGTTAAATTGATAGATGAATTAAATAGATTAGTTATTCTACTGTATACAATTGTCGCATTCACTGAATTTACCCAATAGAGTATTATGTTACTTTCTCTTGAAATCTATCGGCAATGTTGAATGACATTTGAAGAAGGTAAACCACCTTAAATTTAAGCAATGGACCCATAGCTTTTAAGATAAAGTACAACCTTGGGTCATTTGAGGCCATTTCCTCATGATTTGCATGTGGAGGTCTTTGAGACACAGCATTAACAAAATCATAATTAAAATGATCTAGTGTACTATTAACATTCCCAGATCCTGAAAGCAAAAGGAGCTGTGCCCGCAGCACAAGTCAGTGCTGACTAATTAAGCAGAATACAGTTGTAAATGGGCATTGCAAGCAGTTTTCTTAAGAAAAAAGAATACAGCATAAGAGAAGACAACAGTTTGTAGCAGAGGCATTGGTGATCTCAAAACAGTACCAGTATAGTTTGAGGGAGAAAATCATAAACTTCCTGTACACATTCAATGTTAAAAACAGTAATTTGTCCTTCTTAATTCTCTATTAAAGAAGGAGCTATCTCCTGCAATAAGAAATATCCAGGTCCCACAATTGGGCAAGATGTGAAAGTCATCTTAAACAGCAGGCTTATAGTGCCTGCTGTTTGAGCCTGCTTTGTTACTAAAGGTTGAATATCCCATATCCAAAATGCATTAGACCAGTATCTTTGTGGATTTTTTTCAGATTTTGAAGTAACCGAATTTGCAAATACATACTTAATGAGATTTCTTGAAGATGGGACCCATGTCTAAATATGAAATCAATTTATGTTTCGTTTGCATCTTTTACACATAGCCTGAAGGCAGTATTTTAATATTTTTCTGCATGTAAACAAAGGTTTTGTACATTGAACTATCAAAAAGAAAAAGTTTCACTGTATCAGCCACCCAGGTGGACAATTTTGGATTCTGGATTATTTCAGAATTCTGGATAAGTGATGAAAGATATTTGTGGGATTTTCTGCCTCACATGCCAAAATAATGTGGCTACTTTGAGCACAGTGAATGTTGACTCCTGCATGTTGTGTATCAAAAGAGACTGGATTTTGTAAAACATAGTTTCATAGAAGGGAAATGTTTGTAGACTTAGAAACTAAAAAGAAAATATAGATATGTATGCAGAAGCTAAAAAGACTAATGGGATTTTGGGCTACATCAAAAGGAGTATAGTGTGTAGATCAGTGGTTCTCAACCTGTGGTCCCGGATGTTTTGGCGTTCAACTTCCAGAAATCTTAACAGCTGGTAAACTGGCTGGGATTTCTGGGAATTGTAGGCCAAACACCTGGGCACCCACAGGTTGAGAACCACTAGTCTAGATCAAGGGAATTCATTGTGCCTCTCTATTAGGCTTTGCCTTAGGCCTCACCTGGAATACTGTGTCCAATTCTGGGCACTGCAATTCAAAAGGGATATCAACAAGCTGAAATGCATTCAGGGGAGGGTAACTAAAATTATAAAAGGTCTGGAGACCATGGGCTATGAGGAGAAGCTTAAAGATCTGGGTATGTTTAGCCTGCAGAAGAGGAGACATGATAGCCATGTTTAAATATTTGAAAGGCTGTCATAAGAAAGAAGGAGCAGACTTACTTTTATTGCCCTGGAGACTAGGACTCAGAGCAATAAGTTCAAATTAAAGGAAAGGAGATTCCACCTTAACATTAGAGAGAATGTCCTGACCATAAGAGCTGTTCAACAATGGAATTCTGTGCCTTGGAGTGTTGTGAAGGTTTTTAAAGACAGGCTGAGCGGTCATCTGCTGGGGATACTCTGATTGTGCTTTTCCTGCATGGCAGGGAGTTGGATTGGATGGCACATGTAATCTCTTCCAACTCTATGATTCTACACAATGTATGGGTTCAAATTGATGGTGGGAATCTGCATAAATTTAGCTCTTCTGTTTCTGACTAGGTGGAACAGTTTTCAGTTGGGACCACTGATGATTTTAATATTGATATATCTTGAGTATTTCATAACATAATCCCACATCATTGGGAATTTGGCGGTTGAGTGAAAAGTGACGTTGCCTATTTAAAAATGGGAAAAGTAGGTATTCCTCATACATGGTTTTACCTCACTCTTGTTTTTGAGCGGCTCTAATTTGACACTAACCTGTTGGCACACAATTGTTGGTTTGCCACTTTCCCACAATGAAATCACCAGAGGCTGTTGGTCGGACAAGTCCTGAATCTACTCTTGAAGAGACTTACTTGGTAATATTTTTTTTCATAGTGCTTATAATTTGAGCAAACCTTTAACTATAAAATGGCAGTGTGTTGGTGAGGGACAGAAAAATTACTTTTTACATTTTTTTACGACTGGGAAATTAACATTCTAGAATTTGAAACAAATTACTTTGCAGATGATGAACCATGGATCAATTTTAATTTGAAGAGCAGGACCATGTACAATCTAACTGTTGTTAAACACTGCACCAGGAAACCAGATTTTAATATGCAAATTAATAACTCTGCATTGAAGAAAAATATTAAAGATGATCACATACAGGAGCTGGAATGGAAAGACTGACAGATACCACAATCAAGCATCTGTGTATATTTCAGTAGCAAAAGCTAACAAAAGCAACTTCCTCTGTTCCACCCTCCATTTCACACATGCCCTCCCCATTTATCAC
Source organism: Anolis carolinensis (assembly GCF_035594765.1). NCBI lineage: Eukaryota > Metazoa > Chordata > Lepidosauria > Squamata > Anolidae > Anolis > Anolis carolinensis. Next base: position 121,965,375 of record NC_085844.1, read on the forward strand.
AACAGTTCAATTTTTAGTTAATGAAACTCAGCAAAAATACTAGCTAATTTACGGTCAGGGAATGCAAACTGAATCTGAATAGTTAGTGAATGCTGATATTGTCTGGCTCTTCTAACATCTTAGTAACATTTGAGTAAAACAGTACCTGGTGAGTTAAGATCATTTGAGAATCTATCTCATCAGCTCCAACAGAGAGGAAGAGGCTTGCAGGGTTTCTCATGTAATTCTCTCATCTTACATAGAACTTCATCAGACGCAGTGAGGGGAAAGTGGAGGGAACTATCTCAACCCATTCCTTCTCATCTTTTCCCATCTTTCCCCATCTTGAGGGATGTCTAGCCATCCCACATCTTTTCCTGCTTTCTTCCATCTTGAATCTGTTTGGAGGCAGGTAATAATAATAATAATGGGGGCAACACCATCAAGGCCATAAACACTTGTGCCATACCTGTCATAAGATATACTGCTGGCATTATAGACTAGACACAGGCGGAACTGGACAATTTTGACAGAAAAACAAGAAAACTCATGACCATTCATCATTCACTGCACCCTCGCAGTGATGTTGACCGGCTATATCTGCCTAGAAGATCTGGTGGCAGAGGACTCTTACAAGTAAAACAAGCAGTCAAAGAAGAAGAACATGCCCTGGCAGAATATGTAAAGCAAAGTGAAGAACGTGCTTTGATTGAAGTCAAAAATCAGAAACTCCTCAAAGCACAGCAGACAAAAAACCAGTAAAAGAAAACCGCACTACAAACTAGAGCTGACAGCTGGCACAACAAAACATTGCATGGAAAGTTCCTTGACAAAACTGAAGGAAAAGCTGATAAGGAGAAGACCTGGCTCTGGCTCACGAATGGGACCGTGAAGAAGGAGACAGAAGATCTGATCCTTAAAGCCCAGGAGCAAGCCATCAGAACAAATGCAATTAAGGCCAAGATCGGAAAATCAGCTGATGACCCAAAATGCAGACTGTGCAAGGAAATCGACAAAACCATTAATCATATCTTCAGCTACTATAAGAAAATCGCACAGACAGACTACAAACAGAGGCACAACTATGTGGCCCAAATGATTCATTGGAACTTATGTCTCAAGTACCACCTGCCAGCAGTAAAGAACTGGTGGGATCCCAAACCTGCCAAAGTATTGGAAAATGAGCACGCAAAGATACTGTGGAACTTCCGAATCCAGACTGACAAAGTTCTGGAACACAACACACCAGACATCACAGTTGTGGAAAAGAAAAAGGTTTGGATCATTGATGTTGCCACCCCAGGTGACAGTCGCATTGACGAAAAACAACAGGAAAAACTCAGCCGCTATCAGGACTTCAAGATTGAATGAACTTCAAAGACTCTGGCATAAACCAGTGCAAGTGATCCCAGTGGTGATCGGCACATTGGGTGCCGTGCCAAAAGATCTCAACTGCCATTTGGAAACAACAGACATTGACAAAATTGCGATCTGCCAACTGCAAAAGGCCATCCTACTGGGATCTGCGCGCATCATCCGAAAATACATCACACAGTCCTAGACACTTGGGAAGTGTTCGACTTGTGATTTTGTGAAACGAAATCCAGCATATCTATCTTGTTTGCTGTGTCATACAACGTCGTTGTGTCAATAATAATAATAATAATAATAATAATAATAATAATAATAATAATATTTTCTTGTCTGCCTCTCCTCACAGCTCGAAACAGGTTACAACATTGCTAAAATATAAATTCATCTAAAAGCATTCTTTAAAATACATTTATTAAAACATATTTCCATAATACATATTACTATACAAATCAAAGGTGGAACTTAAGATGAAAGTTTTATGCACATGAGATGCCAGGTAGCACCCAACTCGGGAAGATGGGCTTCATGCTCCATTTCCATGCACTGCGGAATGGATCCCCATGAATTCCCACTGGAAGTACCCTCAGATCATGTGATGGTCTCCATGGGACTCCATTTCCTAAGTGCATGGAAGCGGAGCCCAAAGCTCATGGGATGAAGTCCACAATCTCATCAAAAGTTACATCCAGCTATAGAGAGGAGAGTACTCTTAGTGACACAGAGGTAGGCATAATTTATGGTTATATGTGTTTGGGGCTTATTGAACATTATGGACGAATAGATCATGTATCTCTTTGCACAATGCCTCTTGGTCTCATTGCACAACAGAAACAGCCATGCCTTACTTGCAGCAGAGGCTGTTGCGTATTCCCTGTGTGTGCAAGAGCAGCTATAATGCCCCCCATGCCCCCCCACACACACAATTGTTTGGTAGCTGAGGGGGCAGAAGTCCCCCGCATCCAGACAGCTGTCACATACTGTAGGAGAAGTTAAAAAAGAGGAGCAGACTCTTGCTCTGTCTGCAGATAAAAGTGCAAAATGCTTATTGAATCTTGGTACTACTGTTCCTGTAATTTAACATAAAGGGTATGCATTTAAACCACATAATTTATTTAAAAATACACGTATGTTTCTGTATTATCTTTCATCTTCTGCTACTGCTGTTTTCTTGATTTGTACCACCCTGGCACAATGGGATTCAGAAGCAATTCCCTTTCTCTCTGTATTTGATCACACAGCTAACATCTGCAAGGAGGCGAGGAAGCCCAGAGATTTTGCTCGTAGTCATGTCAAACCTGACATGAACACTAAACAAAGAGCAGCCATTGTTGTTACAATACATTTCATCACTTTGCATACCAAAGTCCACCATGTTTATATGTCTTTCTGAAGATACCATCTGAACAAGGACTGTCGTCTTAATCCTGACAGATGATTTGCATTTTATCGGTGTATGCCTCATTTCATTGCTTCTCGGTAGAATAATGGGTATTCTAAGACATTCAGGCTTCTCGAAAGATTCATGAATATCCACAATTCTACCGTTCAGACTTGGAAGCCAGCAGTGATGTCTCAGTTGCTAAATTCTAAGAACTGCTTTGAACATTCAAGAGGTTCACTGTAGAACTAAAGGCTATGGTAGTCAATCTGTTGAGTTCAGAACGTGGAAGGTGAACCTCTTGGGCCATATATAGCCCTCAATTTTTTCTCTTTGGTCTTCCCCTTTTTAAAGAATCCCTCACACTCCAAAATACTTCCAAATGACCCCTGGTGTGGAAAGCAATTTCTTCGTTTCTGTCCACTAGGCTATTTAAGGATTTAGATCTACTTCAGTTGTACATAGAAGTGTTTATTTTTAGAGTAAACTGTACATAGTTAGAGCACCATTCTCCCCTTTTTCTAATTTTTATTAAAAAGTTTCTAATACATATGATAAAAAAGAAGAGGGGGGAGGGCATGGCGTGTTGGGGTTTGGGTATAGCAATTTGGGAATCAAAAAGGAAAAGAAGAAAAGAAAAAGAAAAAAAGAAAAAAAAAGATTGTCCTTCCATTCTTCTTCGTGGTGGTTGTGTTTTCATCCTTCCTTTTCTACGATCATTTAAAGTCCATTTTTCCATTTCTGAGAGCGGTAGTAATTGACTTTATCTTGCCTAGTTTTAAATTATCCATTTGATTTTGTTATCCTTCAGCCATTCTATGAAGGGGGTCCAGTCTATTATATACGTCTTGACAAAAATGACGTTAAGGTGCCCATATTCATAATGTCTATTACTTTTCCTATCCATTCTTCTTTCTCTGGTATAGTATTTATTCTCCATGTTCTGGAGTATACAATTCTTGCAGCGGTGGTAAAATATATAAAAAGTTTATCCATGTTTGATTTCCAATTGAAGCTTGTCATACCTAGTAAAAAATGTTCGGGTTTTAGGGGTATTTTAAATTTTAAGATTTTTTTGAATTACTTCGTCAATGTTTTTCCAAAATATTTTCACCTTTTCACATTGCCACCATAGATGATAAAAAGTTATTTCATTTATCCCACACTTCCAGCATTTGTAGTTTATATTTTTTGAAAATTTGGCTATTTTCTGGGGGAACATGTACCACTGGGGCATCATCTTTAGCCAGTTTTCTTTTTATTCAAATGCGTATGTGTAATTTATTTTCTTATTCCACATGATTTCCCATTCATTCAAATCTATTGTCCTCCTGATATTTCTTGACCGCTTTTTATCTGTTCCTTCTCAGTACTCCATTCTAAAAGTATTTTGTAAATTTTTGTTATGATCTTTTTCTTACTTGTTATAATGTTGTCCCATGTCAAGTTTTTTTTTTCATAATGCCAATTTTCTTATCCTCTTTATAGTAATCTTGTATTTGCCTATATTGGAACCAGGAGACTTTATCAAATTTAATTTTTATTTTTTCTAAACTCTTTAATTCGTTGTTTGTGTTGACTTTTTCTAATAGGTCCTGATAAGTTGGCTAGAGCACCATTCTCAATGCTTATCTCACACAATGCGACAACCTAAATTAATCATCTTTAACTTGATGCCTTGCAGGTGAGTTGGACAATAAGTTTTTTTAGCTGATGGGGACTGTAATCCAGTACCTAAGAAGGGACCATCTTGGAGTAGTCTATGCTAGCAGTAGCAGATCTTGCAGATGGTTTCTCCCATTGGTTGCAAACAGACAGGAACTGGTAGCTGCTTTTTGAAAAACCCAACTAATGTTGGGAAGAAAATTGGATCACAAGTTCCCTTTTTCTCACAGCATAAAACTGGCAGAGATTTAGATGGAGAAGTTTATCTGCCTTCAAAACTTCTGCTAATGCCTGGTAGGACTGCAGTATTAGATAAAACAAATGAGAAATGTTTCATTAATCCAATGCAAGTTTTTGCAGTTTGTCCAGTGATAAGACAGTATCTTATCTTTCTCCCTCCCCTACCCACACTCTTCACCATTTTTATCTTAAAAGATGGTGCTTCTTGCAGAATGTATGTGTATCTAAGTGCAAAAGAAAGCATGTTTTTGTTCATCTTCTAATTAATGCAAATGGAATTAATTAGTTAATCAGTCAATTAAAATTCATGCAATTAAACAACTACGATTTCTTTAAACTGGCGAGAGCCCTAATAATTTGAGCACAACATTATACATCATGATATGCTTAGGATTAATTTTGTCCTTTTATGATATAGTCATACTCCTTCAACAATGCAAAATATTAAATTTTATCCTGCCCCCAAATCATAACAGTGAATTATATCTTTGGATATAATTAATACAGAATTCCTCTAAGATGTGATACTTGAGGGACATTTTTCAGAATGTCATGGATTTACCAGAATATTAAAAATATTGTGTGGATTAATCCAATCTTTATGAAATATGCAGTTTATAAATCTGTGTGCAGATGCACTATTCTGACAATGTGGTGAAGCAAATACTTGTTACATTGTGTCTTTCAAATGTATTTGCCTTCTTTGAATCTTCCATTTTTGTTGTATTTTGATCTAAAATTGAAATAGATGTAATATGCATTTTACCACTCCATGTATAAAATTTATTCAAGATAGTGAAGATGTAAAAATATATTTACTGTGTTGTGAAAGCTAGAAGCACCTGGTGGCACAGCAGATAAAATCGCTGAGCTGCTGAACTTGCTGACCGAAAAGTCGGGAGTTCGAATCCAGGGAGCAGAGTGAGCTCCCACTGTTAGCCCTAGCTTCAGCCAACCTAGCAGTTTGAACACATTTAAATGTGAGTAGATCAATAGGTACCGCTCTGGTGGGAAGGTAACAGTACCCCATGCAGTCATGTCGGTCACTTGGAGGTGTGTCTACGGACAATGTTGGCTCTTCGGCTTAGAAATGGAGATGAGCACCAACCTCCAAGTCAGACACGACTAGACTTAACATCAGGGGAAAACCTTTATCTTTACCCTATGAAAGCTAAGCAACCAAAACCAAGCTGTCAGTCGCTAGTTATGAAAGCATTCCCACCCTGTGTTGTTTGGTGCCAAATTAAATCCTGGTTCAACCCAATGCCTCCAGAACGCACAGAAGTCATTGAAATGAAGTCACCTGTGCCGTCCGCCGGACAATAAAAAACTATAAAACTGAAACGTGCTGTCCTTTATCCGGGCGAACTGCAAATCCCTATAAGCTGTCCTATAGATATTGAACGACTGAGTCTGGATAACTTCAAAAAAGGATGTTTATTCATACAAGGTTGTAAACCTGGCACAGATCTTAAAGTTGCAGAAAATGAAACAAATTTCTATAGGTTTTAGGTACAGAATTATCCCTGGTTCCAGAAAGCAAAGGTGATTATAAAACCACTATACCCTAATCACGCTGCCTATATTAGAAGGAGAAACTCTTTCCTTCCCTATCTTTACAGCAAAGATTAGTTCTAGAAGCGACAGAATGACCCTGCTCCTCTAACTAGATTTCTTATTCCAGATCAATATAATTCAATACTTATCTAATTTGGATAGGCTTAGATTGGCCTGGTTTTGAGGATGATTTGTCCCAGTTAGCCTTGCACAGCTCCAGCACGTTGGAAAACTATAGCCAGAATGAAGCTCCAAAATGGAGACTAGACCCTGGTAAAAAGGGCGGTCCTAAGATGTTGCACTCTTTGACCAATCACTGCAAAGAAAACTGCAGCCAGCTTTTGCAAATTCCAAGCCACTTTTCCTGGGCTTTGCAGCCAGAGGCTGAAACAAGATGCAAAGGAGGGAAAACAAACAAACGACCAATAGGTAAGGCAAACCATCGTCCTGGGGGACGGAACACTCCCCGCTAAATTCCCAGGATGTGGGAATTTACCAATCAAAAACATACAAACACCTTTGTATACACAACAATACAAACACTAGAACTTTAAACATCTCCAATAAGCAACACGAGGTCACTAATTGGTCTGTCCAGGACAGACATTTTGTCCTTACTATGAGTCTTTACCTGAACTTTTCTAACCTTACCGTCAGGGCAAGGAAAGGTCTTTAGTATAATGCCCATAGGCCAGGCATAGCGGGGCAAGTCTTTGTCCTTTAGCAACACAAGGTTTCCCACCTTGAAATTGTCCTCTGGGGTTTGCCAGAGTCTTCTGGTTGGAAGCTGGCTTAAGTATTCGGCCTTCCACCTCTTCCAGAAGTGGTTGGCTAAGGTCTGCACATGCAAAATTGGTGCCACAGTCCGATCGAATTGACTTAATTGGCCCACTGAGGGCTATGAACCTTTTCAATGCGTTTATGAATGATGAAGTGTCCATTCCCTCTGCAACCTCTATATGGACAGCTCGTACTGACAAACAAGTAAACAAAACCGCACATCTTTTGTTATTTACAACACCACCCCTGGTTTTCCTAGTGACAACCTCCCAAGGACCAAACACATCGATTCCCACATGGGAAAAGGGGGGGTCTGTCAAAGTCCTGTCCTGAGGTAACTCAGCCATCAGCTGACTCTGACAGTTACGTTTGAGTCGCCGACATTTGACACACTTAAAAATAACACTGCTGACCAAACTTTTAGCATTTACCACCCACAGGCCTTCATTTCTAAGGGTCGCCTCAGTCAGAATTCTACCCTGATGATGGATCCTTTCATGATGATGCCGAACGAGCAGCAATGCAGTGTGACTATTAGGGGGTATGATGATGGGGTTTTTTACGCACACCTTGAGTTTAGCTTTGGCTAACCTTCCTCCAACTCTCAAAATACCCTCCTTGTCTAGAAATGGGTTTAACTCATTTAGAAGACTTTGATTAGGGATGTTGAGCCCTTGCTCTAGCCTAGCTATTTCCTGCTTGAAAGCAGATCTCTGTACTGACTTGAATATGACGCTCTTAGCCTTTATCATATCCTGGACCTGTAAAGGCTCACTATCTTTGCAAGCTAAACGATGTATAAGCCTAGCAACTGCTCTAAGAAGACTGTGCCACTCCGAAAAACATTCAAAACGGTGTGGTTCCAGGCAAGATCTTTGGCCCATCTTGATTTCTGTGGTCATCTTGCAAACTTTCACCTCTGCACTTCGTGAGACTTGAGCATTCATAAGGTCCGAAAACCTTTGTTCATCTTTCGAGAGCGCTATGGCTTCGTCTCTCTCAGAGACTTTGAAGGTGGAGGAATACTCTGGAGTTATTCCTTGGCAGTAGACTGAGATGTGACTTAGGCAACTGCGCACAAGTGTAGGACGTCCACCTTTAAGCACCTGTGCTTGATTGGAGTCCAACGACGATGGTGGGTGCATCTTGTTTATGCACACTGGGCCTATGACTGTCCAGCCTAATGGCAATTGTTGTGCGATAGGTGCACCTGGAGGTCCTTTAACTTGGTCGTTCACACAGAACAAGCTCGGGCAGTCCGAGCCAAGCAAAAGGGCAATGTCCACATCTGGCCGAAAGGCTGGTATAGCATTCTTTAACCGTCGCAAATGAGGATGAGCCTCCACAACTTCTCTAGTTACAATTTGTTTTTTGTTCCGAGGGATGGAGGAACACTCAATCAGGTCTGGCAACTTGAACTGTCTCTTCTGGTCGCAAGAGGAGACAACAAAGCCAGATGCTATGCGACCCTGCAACTTCTTTTTTCCTGCACATGTAGTCATGGTGTAATTGACCATCTTGGTTTTAAGGTCAAACATGCGGAAGAACTCTGGAGTAGCTAGGGAGGCATCGCTCTGTGAATCTAGGGCCACATAGAGTCTCTTTTTAAGCCAAGGGCTCTTGGATGGATATACATCCGCTAGGCAGATAGGATGACAAACTCTGTACTGGTGCGAGTCAGAACACAGCTCTGTACAGGCGACTGCTGAAACTTCCACCTGCATCTGTGGTGCAGCCGGCTTGTCGGCATTTTCACTTGCTGTCCTTTCCTTTGGTGAAGTGTCCCCTTTGATGTGGGAGACGGCATTGGAGTAGTGCATTGCGGTGCAATGCTTGACACTGTTGCATTTCTCACACTTGACGTTTTCTTTGCAGTTGGATGCAAAGTGAGGAGTTGTTCCACAGCATCTAAAGCAGATTCCCTGCTTTTGAACTAGCTGCTGTCTTTCTTTGTATGTCTTCGTACTAAACTCCCTGCAGTTGGCCAAGCTGTGAGGCTTTTGGTGAATAGGGCAAAGCAACTCTTTTACTTCTGACCTGGGTTCGTCAGTCTTGTGTTGAGTTTCGACTGCCTTCACGCTGACAGGTCTATTGGCCTCTCTAGGTGGTTTCTTGTCCACTTCAGGTGCCTTCCCTGGATGGATCCCTTGATATAAGGTGGGCAGGCCCGTCTGTGGATCATTCCTTTCCCTGGCCGCTCTGGTGATGAACTGGACCAGATGGGAAAACGGTGGGTACGCCTGAGAATGGGCCTCCTTGTAGTTAAAAACCTGTTTTCCCCAGTCTTCTTGCAGGGCGAAGGGAAGTTTGCCCAGAATCTGCCGCTGGGACAGATGCTGATCGAGGCACTGCAGTCCAGGCAACTCTGGATTCTCCTTGGCCGACTCTAACTCTGCAAGAAGATCACTGAGGTCCCACAGAAGCTTGCAGTCCTTGAGCTTTAAGGTTGGGAACCTTTGCAGCTTGTCCATTAGAGATGCTTCAATCTCCGTGCTAGCTCCATACCGCTGATGTAATCTGTCCCAAGCCTTTTCCAAGGCTTTGTCGGGGTCAGCTACATGGGCTGAATATATTCTCTTAACTTGAGAAGATGATGCTGGACCCAACCAGGCGCCTAGCAGGGTCAGCTCTTCTTCAGGCAACAACTTTAAGTCTCTAATTGCCCTCTTGAAGGTAACCTTCCAGAGAAGGAACTCTTCAGGCTTGTCTGAAAACTTTTCGACTCCCTTGTCCTTGAGGTCTCTTTTGGGACTTCTAAGGATCGAGACGAGTTGGGATTCTGGTGTTGACAGTGTCTTATGTGGCGTTGGCTGCTGCAGGGAGAAATCCCGTGCTCCTGGTGTCGACCTTTGACCCTTTGGAGGGAAGGCATCGTCTGTAGACGGACAGATGGTTCCTTTTGGACTTGCTTGTAGGGCCCAATTGGTGATAGGCTTTGATGGTTTGGCTGACTGCTCGGGAATCTTAGTAGGAGGCACAGGCAAACTGAGCAAAGAGGAGCTCCCCGCTATGACGCTTTGAACTTCCGGCAGCCCGAAGGCAACTTTAGGGCCCTGTTCTGACCGAACGGAGACGTCTTCATGTTCCTCGTCAGAAAGCTGGCTGTTTAAGCTATTAAGATGCACAAGCACCTTGGAAGAAGGGTCCTGCTTCGGCAACTGACTTACATTTTCTTCTGTGAGTTGCCCACTTAGGACCTTGGCCAAAGTCTCAGCCTTTACCTTTTTGGCAGTAGCATCCATCCTTATTCTAAGCATTTCTATTTCACATTGCCTTTGGGCCTGTTCTATTTGGAGTCGCTGTTCCTCCTCTTTAAGGTGGAAAGTGTGGTCAGCTGCTTTTGCATCAGCTTCCGCCTCCGCAACCTTGCTCTGTAGCTCCAGACGTGCAGCCTCCTTAATGTGCAAGGCAGCTAGGAAAGAGATGGCACTCCCAGCAGCAGAAGACTTGCTAGAGTGGCTGTGTTTAGACGATGCACGCTCCCTTAGTTTAGATACCTGGCTAGAGCGGTTGGACTTAAGACTACGTGCCACAGCAGGTGATTTTAAAAGATTGGTCTCATGGCTGCATAAGGAAGCTAGGATTGCCCTCACCCTATTTTCTTTCTCATTAGTGTCAGCTAAAACACTCACTATTTCTAACTCTGAATCCTTGGCGTTAATGCGCTCGAGGACCTGGACTATCTTAGACACCAAACCCCTCCAAAGACCGAAGGTCTCTTCAAGGTCTGTCTGTAATATGGATGGCACCCTTGTAATACCCAAGCTCTCTATTCTGCCCATTAATGTTACAATGCGCTCCCATGCCGAACCTAACCTCACATGGAGGAGCTCCTTTTCATCTATTAGATGGGCTAGCATCTTGGCTGAAGGGTGCTTTATCCTTTGGGGCCTTTCATTCCTAATTTCAGCCTCAGAAGGAGAAATACCATTTGTATCATCTTGAAATTGCATAGACATTATATATTCTTAGTAGCAAGTAAATTTACAACAAAGGCAAATGCAATATATAATACAATGCACAACACTTAACCATAGCAATATATATCACTAAGTAACTATACTTTACAAAGATTGTGACCTTTGGCGCCAGATTTTAGTGGGCAAGCTGCAAAATGCCAACTGACAGCAACTTGCCACTTGATACCTCCCTTGCCCGAGTGACGTAAACTGCCAAAATGGCGACTTCGCCAAATTTTCAAGCACCTCGTGCTCTGCGGCTCGAGGCCTGCCGCCGAAGGAGCACCGAGGCTGGCTTTGGAAAGGAGGAGAGAAAAGACGCCTCCTCCCCGCTGTGAAGGGAGGTCACCACCGCAGGACGATGAAGCAGGTCACCACCGCAGGACGATGAGGCAGGTCACCACTGCAGGACGATGAGGCAGGTCACCACCGCAGGACGATGAGGCAGGTCACCACCGCAGGACGATGATGCAGGTCACCACCGCAGGACGATGAGGCAGGTCACCACCGCAGGACGATGAGGCAGGTCACCACCGCAGGACGATGAGGCAGGTCACCACCGCAGGACGATGAGGCAGGTCACCACCGCAGGACGATGAGGCAGGTCACCACCGCAGGACAATGAGGCAGGTCGAAGCCGGCCGAGTGCTCCGGCCGAACTCGTAGCAGCGTTGCCAGGCCTGTCCAGGTTCTAGCCTGGTTCTGGTGGGCTTCACGCCTCAGAGCCAGCCAAAGAACTGTCGCTGGTGCTCCGCGGCTCGAGGTCTACCGCCGAGGGAGCCCTGGACGTTGCTGGGAACTGCACAGCCTGTGCAAACCCAGAAAGCCACTGGGCCACGTGTGCACACGCGAGCCAAATAGCAAGGAAATAGAGCCCCACTATTTGACTCCTTCAGGTCTGAGAGCGGGCTCCACTGCCTCAGACGCTGGTAGAGTCTTTAGGTATGCAGACTGAGCTCAGGCGGAAAAGCCGCGGCCTAAACTAAACTTCCTAAACTATAAAAAACTATAAGCCGTGCAAGCTAGCTCAAGCGGAAAAACCGCTGATCTACCTCAAAACTGTGCCGTCCGCCGGACAATAAAAAACTATAAAACTGAAACGTGCTGTCCTTTATCCGGGCGAACTGCAAATCCCTATAAGCTGTCCTATAGATATTGAACGACTGAGTCTGGATAACTTCAAAAAAGGATGTTTATTCATACAAGGTTGTAAACCTGGCACAGATCTTAAAGTTGCAGAAAATGAAACAAATTTCTATAGGTTTTAGGTACAGAATTATCCCTGGTTCCAGAAAGCAAAGGTGATTATAAAACCACTATACCCTAATCACGCTGCCTATATTAGAAGGAGAAACTCTTTCCTTCCCTATCTTTACAGCAAAGATTAGTTCTAGAAGCGACAGAATGACCCTGCTCCTCTAACTAGATTTCTTATTCCAGATCAATATAATTCAATACTTATCTAATTTGGATAGGCTTAGATTGGCCTGGTTTTGAGGATGATTTGTCCCAGTTAGCCTTGCACAGCTCCAGCACGTTGGAAAACTATAGCCAGAATGAAGCTCCAAAATGGAGACTAGACCCTGGTAAAAAGGGCGGTCCTAAGATGTTGCACTCTTTGACCAATCACTGCAAAGAAAACTGCAGCCAGCTTTTGCAAATTCCAAGCCACTTTTCCTGGGCTTTGCAGCCAGAGGCTGAAACAAGATGCAAAGGAGGGAAAACAAACAAACGACCAATAGGTAAGGCAAACCATCGTCCTGGGGGACGGAACATCACCTGTTTGAAATTCTATATCTTTTTCTGGACAGCCTCCAAATTTATTAGCGGGTATAATCAGTCTTCTGTATCCATGGATTAATCCATGTTTTTATTAAGTTTTTGTCATTTACTTTATTGGTTAATGTTTAAATTTTTAATTGTGCATGTTTCTTGTCTATTGTTGTGTTTTATATTGTTATTGTTTTTATTTGGGCATGGCCTCATGTAAGCCGCCCTGAGTTGTTGTTGTTGTTATTATTATTATTATTATTATTATTATTATTATTATTATTATTATTATTATGACACAGCAAACAAGATAGATATGCTGGATTTCATATCACAAGTCGAACACTTCCCAAGTGTCTAGGACTGTGTGATGTATTTTCGGATGATGGGTGCAGATCCCAGTAGGGTGGCCTTTTGCAGTTGGCAGATCGTAATTTTGTCAATGTCTATTGTTTCCAAATGCCGGCTGAGATCTTATTTGAAAATATTAGAACAGATAGAACCTGTTTTAACGTTTTCAGTAAAAATGGGTAGAACTTGTTTCCCATTGCTGGTCTGTCATCTCACCTCAACAAGCCCGTTGCCTGCTGTTGATGAGAAAAAAACCCATAAATAGCCCCTGATCGCACCACGATGCCACAACTTACCTGTGGGATGACCACCCACCCCTTCAGTGCTAACATTCAGTCACAGAAATAATATCAGAGGATGTGATTATCCTCCTTTCCCTGTCTCCAACGTTACAGCCAAATTTTGTGAAAACTGTAAAGTTTATTTGAAAACAATAATATACTTTTTCAAACATGCAGGTCTATAGAATTGCCAGAGGTTAGAGTTCCCTCCCCAAGAGGAAGTTTGGCTGCAGGATTATGGATCAGTGAAGCATTTGTTGTTGTAGTACCAAAAAGTGTGATAGTGAGGGTGACCATCCAAGTAAGTTGCCAGAATCAGTGATTGCATGAAAGAAGCAATGGAGATACATTCCCTAACCTCCTCTCTCTCCCCTTAATAATTATGGTATGCCCATTGTAGCAATGAGGTGTCAGAATCAATTGAAAAGAAATGTAAAGTTCTACTCTTGACATGGCTATCCTCTCATGAAGGGAATATATGCAGCAAACAAGCAAGTTCCTTCCAAAGCTTAACCAAAGTAGGTGCACTAGGAAGCAGTACATATGAAACATGATGCAAGCTGTGATTTGAGTGCCTGGAAATTTCAAAACTTTAAAAGATGCACACAGGCAATGACATTTCTGCAACACTCAAATGAACTGTCATGATGTCATGGAATCTGCATGGCTATTCTATCCACAAAAGGGATTGAACTTTCAACCATTCCAACATGCAATTCTGCATCCATTTAGAAATATGCACAGACAGGAATCGGCATTCTGAACACCAACAGGCCCTACAAAAAGAGTGAAAGCCAGATGGGCAGTTTATGTAGGAGGCTGGGATTTTAATCAGTTTAAATAATTAGATCTGCTGAACCAGGAAGTGATAGATATTTTATTTAACTAAATAAAAGGATGTGATCACAGCCCATTACTCCCATTTTATTCTCATTCAAATATTTACATATCATTTCAGGAAGACCTGGCCATCTTTATTGTACTTTGGACTACACTTCATAATATTTACTTTAAAAAATATAACAATTTGACTCAATAAACAGTATGTTGGAATGGTGGTGGTTGTGCATGCAATGCTTTACTTTTTGCAAACACAGATTTATTTATAGCAATTTGGATGGAGGGCGATTAATAAGTAATTAAATGATGATGATGATGATGATGATGATGATGATGATTTATTTACTAGCTCGGGTACCCTGTGATGCCCCAGTTATTTGAAAAGGGCCTTGTTTATTTTTGGATGTTAGGTATTCTCAGTTTGGTCATATGTTATGCTATTTCTTACAGAAAAGATCCGTCTGTCCTGATGTTTTTTATGAAGCCTCTCACTACAAAATGCATAAGAATGTGGGTGAAGTACAATTCCCAAAAATCTTGGATCATTCCTTCCAAAACTCTCCCAATATTCCCAGTTGGCCATGTTGGGTCTGTGTGCCAAGTCTGGTCCAGAGCCATCATCAGATAGGTTCAATGTTCTCTGTATATGGGTGAACTATAACTCCTGGATGTCAAAGTCAATCAGGTTTTTTTTTTAAGGTATCGTAAAAACTTTAAAAATGTTCCAAAACCTGGCGGATTTGTGAAATATTCTGAAACTTGGCAGGCTTACAGTTGTAAATGTGACCTACTGGGGTGTTAGGGATTCCTCTTCTTCAGAAGAGGAAGGGGAGCAGGAAAGTGTTCATGAATCTGAGGGTGAGTTGGAATCTAAGGAGGAGACCCACTTTTCAGGAGAGGCGAAAGGAAACAGAGCAGAGACGTCGTTCAGCTAGAATAGCTGCCAGAAATGCAGCTGAGTAATTAGGAACTGCTCTAGCAACTGTGAGGGGACTCAGCTATAAAGCAGAAGCAGGTGCAGCCAGCTCTTGCTGGTAACAAACTGACGCTAATGCGTTCGCTCTCCTTGTGCCTGCTTCGAGTCTGCATCTGGATTTATTGCTCTTTCTTTGTCTGAAGGAAGACTGCTATTTGATTTGGGAGTTTATCAGAGACTAAGAACTGGGTTAGCCCTAAGACTTCCTTGCTACCTCTTGCATTATTCCACTTATTGTACTTTATGTTTTGCTGAGGTAAAGCAGTTTCATTTACTAAACACAGTGTTTTAAGGCTGTTCTTGTAAGACAAAACAGGACATGAGGCAAGTTTCATCCAGATAGGCCTAAAATGAACAGAGAAATGAGCCTCTAAAGTTTCCCCATTGGCACCAATGGACAGAATCTTATCAGAATGAAAGCGGCACCCGCCTCCCAATTTCGGGAATTTCCCAGTAAATGGGATGAGGGTAAAGGTAAAGGTTTTCCCTGATGTTAAGTCCAGTCATGTCTGACTCGGGGGGTTGGTGCTCATCTCCATTTCTAAGCCGAAGAGCCGGCATTGTCCATAGACACCTCCAAGGTCATGTGGCCAGCATGACTGCATGGAGCGCCGTTACCTTCCCGCCGGGGTGGTACTATTTATCTACTCACATTTGCATGTTTTTAAACTCCTAGATTGGCAGGAGCTGTGGCTAACAGCGGGCACTCATTCCGCTCCTGGGATTTGAACCTGGGACCTTTCGGTCTGCAAGTTCAGCAGCTCAGTGCTTTAACACACTGCGCCACCACCAGGGGCCCAATATAATAATAATAATACTTTATTTTCCTATCCCGCCACCATCTCCCTGAAGGGACCGGGGCAGCTAACATGGGGCCAAGCCCAGAACAAAAACAAAATATAACAGTTACAACAAATATCTAAAGCTAAAAACAATGATACAATAGTCAAATAAAATCAGCAATTAAAACATAGCGTACAATAAAAACACATAATAAGCAAGACAAATGAGACAATGATACAAACATCAATCACTATAGATAAAAAGGGGTCGGGCATATAAAATACACGATTTCAAGGCTTATTAATAAAGTGTATGGGCATGTGTCAGAGAGACAACTGGGAAAACGTGGGATAGAGTAAATAGGAAAGGAAATAAAGTGCTAAAAACAGTGTTTGGTGGTTACTCGAATGCACACTGAAAGAACCATATCTTCAACTGTTTGATAAAGACAGACAGGGTTGCCATTTTTATAAGGGACACCATTGTACTGTGTCATTGTACATAACAAGACCTGGGCATCCACAGATTCTGATATCCATGGAACCACATTTCAGTGGAAGCTAAGGGCTCTTTGTATTTAACCTTGGCATATTTAAAATATATTGAGCAGTTTTCTATTGGTTCAAAAAAGGTGTGAGCAATTCTTTGCCAAAAAAACTTTACATTGGCAAGAACCGTGGAGTTCTTTGGATGAAGGATTATATGGTATTTACTGCATCAATGTACTTTGGTTAATCTTCCAGAAAGGTTCCACATTTAAAGAAAAGTCAATTAGGAAAACACCCACATAGTTTTGGAATGGCCAAGAGTGTTCTACTGAACGTAAAGGAAACATTTCCATAATAGATACAGAAAATAACAAGCCATGAAATATTTTTGTTGCTTACAGAGTGAGCTGAATAATAGGTGAATATTTTTTTCTGTTATGTATCTTATGAACATTATGAGAACCACCTACTAAGATCTAGTTAAGTACTTTGAAATATAATTTGTACATGTTGAAACTTAACTGGTATTGAACTTCGATATTATATTTCCACTAATTATTGTGCTTTTTTGTTTTAAAAGGGAAAGAAGCCCAACATGCTTAAATGGTTTCTCAGAAACAGCACAAAAGCATTTGTCACATGACTGCACGCTGCCAGTAATAGCTAATTCTATTAATATTCACCTAAAGAAAACCTGTTTGTTGACCTAAAGTACTCCTGCTTGCTATTTTATTCTTCTGAAATTATGTAGATCCTGAGGGATAACTGTACCGAGGTTTTGATGCAAATATTAAAATTCTATTTAGATGTACAATGCTTTAATGCAAATTTTTAACCATAAAACCAAACGCTCCATTCAGTTAAATTAATAGAATTACAAAAAGATGTAATGATAGCAATTAAGTCTTGAAAATGCAGATTTTATAGTCAAGGACAATTACCTCATTTATAGCAGACTGGAATGATGCCAGATGAAGGTAATTTAGGTCCTCCCCCCTCCCCCCTTCCTCACAGTTATATCATGAAGGATATCTTAAATTTCATTAGTACAACAAAGGGGTGAGAAGTTAGACAATAAAGAAAAAGAGATGAGTGAATTTGACCTTTCTTGTTTCATTGCAGGCAGAAAACATACATCTTTCTAAAGTATTAGTAATATTTCTTTCTGCTCCCATCTCTGGAAAAAAACTTTTTTTTATTAGCAGCTATGGAACATTAGAATGGAAAAGGTCAGATTCATTCAAATATTCACAGGCCCTGCTGGCACCATGATACTTAAGAGGGCGGCTTATAATTTTGTTCCCAGTGATTGCTTTGATATAGGGGTGCAGGAGCAGCAAGGAAGGGCAAAACCTCATCTTCAAAATGTCTTGCTTTGAACCAGATTTGAACCTTGAGTAATTTAGTATGCAAGCTCTTTCAGAAGGGGCCATTCAAAAGGGGAGATGTGTTAATGAAACTTCCCAGTTAGGCTTTGATTGGTATGTTAATGGTACATATGAGCAAGGCGATGCTGGAAGAACTATTTAACTTTTACCAGAATCTTGCTGTTGTCTTACACTGCCATAAACTTTGGTTATTCCAGCATAAGTACTTCTAAAGATCCAGGACCTCTTTGTGCAGCAATGCCTTTACATCATGGGACAGAGAGAAATGGATTCCCTTGGGTGACTCCAAAGTACCGTATATACTCGAGTATAAGCCAACCCGAATATAAGCCGAGGCACCTAATTTTACCACAAAAAACTGGGAAAACTTATTGACTCGAGTATAAGCCGAGGGTGGGAAATGCAGCAGCTACTGGTAAATTTCAAAAATAAAATTACATTAATTGAGGCATCAGTGGGTTAAATGTTTTCAATACAGTAGAGTCTCACTTATCCAACATAAACGGGCCGGCAGAATGTTGGATAAGCGAATATGTTGGATAATAAGGAGGCATTAAGGAAAAGCCTATTAAACATCAAATTAGATTATGATTTTACAAATTAAGCACCAAAACATCAGGTTATACAACAAATTTGGCAGAAAAGGCAGTTCAATACGCAGTAATGCTATGTAGTAATTACTGTATTTACGAATTTAGCACCAAAATATCACAGTATCTTGAAAACATTGACTACAAAAATGCGTTGGATAATCCAGAACGTTGGATAAGCGAGTGTTGGATAAGTGAGACTCTATTGTATTTACTGTATTTCAAAGAAAAGCAGTAAACTAACTCTATAAGTGGAAAAGCAACAATAACTTTATAATAATCATCATCATCAACAACAACAGCTTCATTTGTACCCTGCCCTAACTATCTCCCCGTGGGGACTCAGGCCAGCTTCCAACATAGTAACAGGCAAACATATAATGCCTACATAAATAATGCAGAACTAGATATAGATCTATCATTATATATACTAATTTCATATGTGTATTTATTTATTTATTTATTTATTTATTTATTTATTTATTTACAGCATTTATATTCCGCCCTTCTCACCCCGAAGGGGGCTCAGGGCGGATCACATTACACATATAGGCAAACATTCAATGCCTTTTAACATAGGACAAAGACAAACAAACATAGGCTCCGAGCGGGCCTCGAACTCATGACCTCCTGGTCAGAGTGATTCATTGCAGTTAATTGCAGCTGGCTTGCTCTCCCGCCTGCACCAAACCTTTACAAATCCTCTATGTGCATTTTCCTCCTGCAATATTTGTAAGCCCTATTTATCAATGTTTATATCTATCTAGACATCTATGTGTGTGTGTGTGCGCGTGCATTTTCCCTCTGCACTTGCAAACATGTGAGGGTAAAATTCATATAAAATTCATATATAAAATTAATGTATACATATAGGAACAGATATACAGGTACATGGAAATCTCTATCTATATTTACATAGGATTTGCAAAGACCTGTAAACATATGAGGGGGAAATTCATATATTAATGTATTTGTAGGGGGAACATCTATATAAATATTTAGAAGCTTTTGGGCATGCATTTACCCAAGGAAGAAATGCAAGCAAAGCCCCTGTAAAAAACAACTTTGTCCTCTTTTCTCCTGCCCTTTCCCGCCTCTTTTCTTTCTCCCTTTTTCAAACTCTAAAAGTAGCCAGAAAAGGCTTTTAAAAACTTTTCTCCCCCTTCCAAAAAACCCCCACCTCATTTTTGTTTCCTTAGGAATAAAAAGAAATACACACCTTCTGTTGCTCTCTTTTCCCTCCTTCCCTCCCTTTGGACTCAAATGTTCTTGCAATAATAGTAGTAGTAGTAGTAATAATAATAATAATAATAATTATTATTATTTGCAAGAATATATTTTTTTCTTTCCCCTTCTACCCATGCAATTTGGCTTTCGCTCTTGAAAACATTTGCTTCTTGTCTCTGTCTCTTTCTCTTAAAAAAATAAGATAACCAGCCTGGGAGGAGAAGCGAAGAAAAGAAAACATACTGTGGCCTCCAGGCTCCGGCTGCTGGCTTGATCTTGACCCGAATATAAGCCGGGGGAGGCTTTTTCAGCTCATAAATAAGGGCTGAAAAACTCGGCTTATCTTCCAGTATATACAGTACTAGAAAATGTGAACCTTTTGTGTATGGGAATTCTGCAGAAATCTTGTTTCTTAACTACAGTCCTTTAAAACAAAGAGTAGTGCTTAGGGGGATGCCGTTAATGCAGGAGAAAGGAGATAAGTTGAAACCATCACTCCTCCTCCTCCTTCCTGCAGTCTCCTCCCACCTCCTGAGAAATTAATTTGTGGCACTGGGGGACCATCTGGACAAGTATGCTTACCAATGCAGGGGGCTACAGGGGATGGAAGAATTAGTGAAGATTGCATTCCTCCTTCATCAATGGGGAAGCGGGGAGCTGTATCACATCCCCAGCCTTTCCGCAGACTGACTCATCTGCATCCATCCATAGAAAATGTAAAATGTCTCCATGGTGGAAAGCACTGTGCGAAAATGTAAAATCTAATTGTTTACTTTAAAATCTCCTCATTGGGTTAAACAACCCGCTTTAGAAATTGAAATTAAACAGATTTCATAGAATCATAGAATAGTAGAGTTGGAAGAGACCTCATCCAGTCCAACCCCCCGCCAAGTAGCAGGAAATCGCAGTCAAAGCACCCCTGACAGATGGCCATCCAGCCTCTGCTTAAAAGCCTCCAAAGAAGGAGCCTCCACCACGGCCCGGGGGAGAGAGTTCCACTGTCGAACAGCTCTCACAGTGAGGAAGTTCTTCCTGATGTTCAGGTGGAATCTCCTTTCCTGTAGTTTGAAGCCATTGTTCCGTGTCCTAGTCTGCAGGGCAGCAGAAAACAAGCTTGCTCCCTCCTCCCTATGACTTCCCCTCACGTATTTGTACATGGCTATCATGTCTCCTCTCAGCCTTCTATTCTGCAGGCTAAACATGCCCAGCTCTTTAAGCCTCTCCTCATAGGGCTTGTTCTCCAGACCTTTGATCATTTTTGTTGCCCTCCTCTGAACGCTTTCCACCTTGTCAACATCTCCCTTCAACTGTGGTGCCCAGAATTGGACGCAGTATTCCAGGTGTGGTCTGACCAAGGCAGAATAGAGGGGGAGCATGACTCCCCTGGATCTAGACACTATTCCCCTATTGATGCAGGCCAGAATCCCATTGGCTTTCTTAGCAGCCGCATCACATTGCTGGTTCATGTTTAACTTGTTGTCCACAAGGACTCCAAGATCTTTTTCACACGTACTGCTGTCTAGCCAGGCGTCCCCCATTCTGTATCTTTGCATTCCATTTTTTCTGCCGAAATGAAGTATCTTGCATTTATCCCTGTTGAACTTCATTTTGTTAGTTTCGGCATTTGGTTAGATTTGGCATTATTTATTTATTTATTTATTTGCAGTATTTATATTCCGTCCTTCTCACCCTGAAGGGGACTCAGGGCGGATCACATTGTACACATATAAGGCAAACATTCAATGCCATATAACATAGAACAGAGACAGAGACAGACACAGAGGCAATTTAAACCTTCTCCAGCTTCCAGCTTCCTGAGGGTATGCTTGATTCCAGCCACAGGGGGAGCAGCTGCTTCATCATCCACTGCGATGGCAACTTCCTCATTCCAACAGCAACGGGATGATTTTTATGGTGTTGTAAATTAGCCTCCCCACATATAAGTGGTACCTAAATTTCCTACTTGATAGATGCAACTATCTTTCGAGTTGCTTAGGTCAGCAACGAGCAGGGGCTTTATTTAATTTTTAATTGTCGGGTGCTCACTCTGACACAGGCTGGCCTCGAACTCATGACGTCTTGATCAGAGTGATTTATTGAAGCTGGCTGCTAACCAGCCTGCGCCACAGCATTAACAAAGCTAGAGATAATATCTGATGGGCTCAGGCAGTGGCGCAGGCTGGAGAGCAGCTGCAATGAATCACTGCAATGAATCATTCTGGCCAGGAGGTCATGAGTTCGAGGCCCGCTCGGAGCCTATGTTTGTCTTGTCTTTGTTCTATGTTAAAAGGCATTGAATGTTTGCCTATATGTGTAATGTGATCCGCCCTGAGTCCCCTTCGGGTTAAGAAGGGCGGAATATAAATGCTGTAAATAAATAAATAAATAAATAAATAAATGATGGATTGTGATGATAGCTTTCAAAAGTCAGTGGCCAAGATCCTATTTGACATTGGTACGGTGTAAAGCTCCAATAGTTGCTTACACCAGATTTCAAGGTCAACAACCTCCCCCTTTCCATGCATCAGCACCTGGCTGGCAACTAGAGTTGCCATTTGGGTTGGGAAGGTGTAAAAGTGTGTCTATCTCCCACTTCCCTAATGTTTCACATCCAGGAAAAAGCACGTAGCAAAGAGATGCAGGGTACCTCCATACGCACCACATACACAAACATATACATATACATACACACAAACATTTACACTGCTGTAACTTTGATTAACTGATGGAACTTGCCCAAATGGATCGAATAGGTGATTATCTGGGGAAATGCGTGACAAGGCCACCTTAACACAGCATTGCCCCATGCTAACCAAGGTAAAGGTAAAAGTTTCCCCTGACGTTAAGTCTAGTCATGTCTGGGGGGTTGGTGCTCATCTCCATTTCTAAGCCGAATAGCCGGCGTTGTCCGTAGACACCTCCAAGGTCATGTGGCCGGCATGACTGCATGGAGCGCCGTTACCTTCCCACCGGAGCAGTACCTATTGATCTACACACATTGGCATGTTTTCAAACTGCTAGGTTGGCAGGAGCTGGAGGTAACAGCAGCCTCTCACGCAGCTCCTGGGGTTTGAACCCGGGACCTTTTGGTCTGCAGCTCAGCGCTTTAACGCACTTCAACACCGGGGTGAAGAAGGTTGAGAGGTAAAGGTTTAATTTAAAGAATGTCACATTGAGGAAGGGGCAGACTTGTTTTCTGCTTTTCTAGAGACTAGAACATGGAGCAATGGGTTCAAATTGCAGGAAAAGAGATTCCACCTAAACATTAAGAAGAACTTCCTGGTGGCCAGAGCTGTTTTGCAGTGGAATATGCCTGGATGAGTCTCCTCTGGAAGATTTTAAGCAGAGTTTGGGTAGCTATCTATCAGAGGTGCTTTGATGGTGTGTTTCTGCATGGCAGGAGGTTGGACTGGATGAGCCCTGTGGTCTCTTCCAATGCTATGATTCTAGACACCTGTTTATATAGGTCCCCAGTTGTTGAACTATGACTCCCAGAATAAATGTTGTTTATACTGGCTGGAGAAAATGGGAGCTGTAACAGCTCAGGTATGAGGGGGCAGAGCTACTGCCTAATAATAATAATAATAATAATAATAATAATAATAATAATAATAATAATAATAATAATAACTTTATTTTTATACCCCGCCTCTATCTCCCCGAAGGGGACTCAGGGCGGCTTACATGGGGCCAAGCCCGAATAAAAACAGTAGCAGTATAAAACACAGCAATAGACAACAACTTGCACAATAAAAAATAAAAAAAATAAAATAAAACATTAGCCAATAAAAAACAAGAACTAATAAAAACATGGATTAAAACTGAGAGATTGTAAAAGTAGACTGGGTAAGGTGCACCATATAAATATTGTAAACACAAGGTGACTGATAAAGTGCTGCAAATTCTGGAAGTGCAAATTGGGATGGGAATAGACCCTGTGTCTATATCGAGTTGACAAAGGTAAAAGGTGCAAACCGGTACAAGAATGGTCACAGATACAGATTGCTTCTAGATGAGCAATCTTTATCTAAAGGCTTGAGTAAAGAGCCAGGTTTTCAAGCTCTTTCTGAATGCTACCAGGGTGGGGGCTTGCCTGATTTCCCTGGGGAGCGAGTTCCAGAGCCGGGGGGCCACCACGGAGAAGGCCCTCTCTCTCGTCCCCACCAACCGTGCTTGTGACGGAGGTGGGAGCGAGAGGAGGGCCTCCCCCGACGAACGAAGAGATTATGACCTGGTGGCTTGAAAGCAGAGAAAGTGAAACAATATACCCAACAGATGCAGGCAGGATTGCACAGAAACAGAATTTTCATCTTTTAAAAAGTGTATTAATTATTATATTTCCTCTTTCACATCTTCACTATCACCTTGTGAGATAGAGTAACTTAAGGAAAACACACAAGCTCTATACAAAATAAGTTTTAACTAAATGCTGCCCCATATAGTAAAGTTCTTGTGTAACTTGTTGTCAATTCATCTATCGGTGTGGTCTCCAATGTTGACTGAGACATCTGATTCAACAAGGGAAGTCATAAAATCATAGAAGTCAAGTCACTGATTCTATCATAGGGAAAACTTTGTGTGTATACTCTGGTGATGGCATACATAGCAAATAATAACACGAAGAAGGCTCTTTTGTTTTTCTCATTTTCCTGGCTTTAATAAGGGCTCTAAACCCAATACCTTAGAAAAGCTTCTTCACAGTTTCCAATATAGTTTATTGTTAATTGGAAGCATAAGCTGATGCAGCACGATAAATAAGAAAATTACTTGACTACTGTGATTCCCAAAGGTCATTTTTATGAAAAGATTGCAAAATATGTTCATGTTTGAAATTAAAAACAAAACCATAATAACATTGTTACTATAATGACATAGAACTACTCTGTGTGACGTTTAATACTAAACTGTTGTGTCTTCTAGTTGTAGTCTCTGAATTCTTCTCAGATGAGTGGAAATTTTTCAGTGGGTTAATACAATTTGCTCTGCATGTTATTAGTGTTTCATTACTCATTTCTGTCTTTTTGATTTTAATAGCAACAATCATTGCCTTTTATTTTGAACTGGCATAATTGAGCTATCCTGTGATGTTCTCCAGATGTTTTGAAGAGACCATAGCTCTGCTATGTAGGGCTGCTGAGAGCCGTAGTAAAAATATATGGAGGACATCATTTTGGGTGTACCCACATTGCAAAATAATAGCAGTTTGGGGGGACCAATGTCACACCAAATCCTGGTGAGATTTACAGAAATTATATTTTTCCTTAATTTATTCTATCAGTTATGTGTGACCACAATCCAAGATTATGTGTTTAAGTCTGGTAAATCCCTTCCTCGTTGGTAGTGCTAAATCCAGCTGTGAGGATGTCTCATATAGAGAGATCTATACAGTACAGAAGCTGAGAATCTCTCTTTTACATCTAGAGATGTAACTATTAATTACATTTCTTCTCAATCTTAAAGTAAAGGTTTTCCCTGATGTTAAGTCCAGTCGTGTCTGACTCTGGGGTGTGGTGCTCATCTCCATTTCTAAGCCAAAGAGCTGGCATTGTCCATAGACACCTCCAAGGTCATATGGCCAGCATGACTGCATGGAGCGCCGTTACCTTCCTGCCAGAGCGGTACCTACTGATCTACTCACATTTGCATGTTTTCAAACTGCTAGGTTGGCAGGAGATGGGGCTAACAGCGGGCGCTCATTCCGCTCTCTGGATTTGAACCTGGGACCTTTCGTCTGCAAGTTCAGCAGCTCAGCACTTTAATACACTGCACCATCGGAGGCTCCTCTCAATCTTAAAAATACATAATTTTAGCAATTTTTTTCCTGCTGTAAGAGCATCTTCAAAGTCCACAGTTTTTGAATGTGATTTACAATTTGAGACTTATTTCTGCAAAATTCATACATACTATCTGACATAAAAGACATCCTTTTCTGCAGAGAAAAATGTTTTCATAAAAAAACTCAAACTAAAATGAATTTATTGTATACACATAAGATGCAACATATAATAAGCAAATTTGGTTTGAAGTTTGAAGTTTCTTTCTGCAAACATTTTGCATTAAAATTGATAATACCTTTTTATGAACTCTGTGGTGACAAATGACAACAGCCATAAGAAGTCCTGTTAATCACACTCTGTGAATTTCATTAGTAATTAACAATCCAGAGAGTTACGAACAAGACAGGTTCTGTAGGTTTGTTCTTAAGTTGAATTTGTATGTAAGACAGAACAGGTATCATCATCATCAACATCATCATCATCAACAACAACAACAACAGCAACAACAACACAGTTATTGCTCTCCACATTTCAGTGTAACTCCAGCTAAGAATATTTTTTTTAGCTTTGGTAAGCATAGGGAAAGGCTAACACTCCAGTGGTGTTTGTTTTGCTGAATGTGGCCCTGTTCAGAAGAGTTCACCTCACTTTCTGTTCCTGTGATTTTGAAAAATTTGGCTTGTTGTGGAAACAAGGATTGGCGAAAAAGCATCAATAGAGATACTTTTGTCCATAACTCCACCAGGAGTGAATTTCCCTTCCAAGGAGTAGATTTTTCTCACTTCCTGTTGTCTCGTGCTCATCCTTAACTATAAGTCACTTGTGACTCGGATGTTCGTAACTTGGGAACTGTCAGTATATGACAAATGGGTTCATTTGGTTAGGGCTTCCCAAAAAGCAGACGTAATCTGAACTGGAATACTTTTAAAATTCCATTATGATTTTTGGTTCAAGTGACGCAGATAATGTCTTTCCAAAAACTGACACATATCTCCAACTGACACATATCTGCAAGATTGGGGGAAAGTGTGGAATGTAGTTTAGTAAGAGGTAACTGTAGTATCAGCTGCAGTGAAAAGATTTATGAATGTTTCTATTCACAGTGAATTAATAGATCAGAGGACTGAACCATTCTTTAATGCTGTTCTCTAGTTCTCTTTCCCAGGAACAAGAACAAAATGGGAACATTTTGGAAGAAGAGTGGAATGTAAACCAAATAAACCAACCAACCAACAATCAGAGGGTATACCATTAGATGCTTGTTAAGACTTCTACTGCTGCATGCTCCATATCCATCAATCACTGAGATACCTGAGATGTTGGCTTGTCAAGATGAGATTTGGATTCAGACCTGAGTTAAAACAGTAATTTCCATTCCATAGTATTTATTTATTTATTTACAGTATTTATATTCCGCCCTTCTCACCTCGAAGGGGACTCAGGGCTGATCACAATGTACACATACATGGCAAACATTCAATGCCATATGAACATAGAGACAGAGACACAGACACAGAGGCAATTTAACCTTCTCCAGCTTCCAGCTTCCTGAGGGTATGCTCGATTCCGGCCATAGGGGGAGCAGCTGCTTCATCATCCACTGTGACGGCAAGTCCTTGGATACTTCCTCATTCCAAACGCTGCTAGACAATTTTTATGGTGTCGTAAATTAGTTAAATTAGCCTCCCCACATAAGTGGTACCTAAATTTCCTACTTGATAGATGCAACTATCTTTCGGGTTGCTTAGGTCAACAACGAGCAGGGCTATTTTTTTTATTTTGATTGTCGGGTGCTCACTCCGACATGGGCTGGCCTCGAACTTATGACCTCTTGGTCATAGTGATTTATTGCAGCTGGCTACTAACCAGGCTGCGCCACAGCCCGGCCCAATAATCTAAACCAAATTGGACATCACTTTTAAATATCTGTATCATATATAATTATTTTTAAAATCTCAAAATCACCATTATTTTCATACAAAAATTTTGCACAGCTAAATGAATGTAATAAAAAATTGTATAAAGTATCACAACATTAGAAATGAAATGTTAAATATTATGTACTTATATTTTTATTGAAATAGCTTCCCTTTTCTTTGAATTAGACCCTATACATTCAAAAGCTGTATGACAAATCACTGTGTGACTTGTAATTAGAGTATGCAAAGCATGCCACAAATAAGCAAAAGGTAGTTGTGATTGATTAGTGCAATTAATTTTTTTAAAGGACCCTCTAGTAAGAATTTTAGAAAATGGCTTTTTAATCATCTGTAGGATTACTAATATGATTGCCTTTTAATAGTTTTTAAGTATGCCATATACAGAATTAGCTATAATTCCTTTACAGGGCAGAAGAATACTTCCCTTGAAACCAGTTTACTCTAAACAGAAGCACAGAATGACAATTGGAATGTCTCTCAAAGGGAAATGTTGTAAGTATTACTCTGTAAAGAAGCACAGCTTAGACTCTAAGGAAATGGAAAAGAAACAGGACAATTTCAGTGTTTGTTGCTCACCTCGCCTCATGGGTCCAAAGCAATTAAATTTATTTCAGCTATGAAAGGAGACTAATAGCAGAACCACACACATACACACACCTCTCTTGCATCCACCTAAAATTATACACCCTTTGTCCATTAATGATAGAATCTCAGAGAAAGGCTTCCAAAAATTGTAAAATAAATTTCATATAATTAAAATACTTTTTGAATGTATATTGGAATGTTTGTTTCATAAACTATGAAAGATATCAAACTATGTAATTACAGTGCATTTATAATGTTAAGGTAGGACTTAGGAGAACAAGGCTCAACTCTACACGTCCATAAGTAGATAACTTTGGATTGGATACTATTCTTCAGGCTAAGCTAAGGCTCTTATGAGACTAAAATGGATTGTGTGACAAAAATCCTATATGTCACTCTAAGTCTGTAATTCTCAACCTTTGGGCCTCCAAGTGTTTTAGACTTCAACTCCCAGAAATCCCAGCCAGCTTACCAGCTGTGGAAGCTAAAGTCCAAAATACCTGGAGGCCCAAAGGTTGGGAACCACCACTCTAAGTTCTTTAGAGGAAGACTGTGATAATTATAAAACAAAATAAATGACATATTTTAGTTTTCCAGATTCAGTACTTCTAGATGTTTCTTCTTTTGTAATTGGAAATTCGGGGAGATATATGTACACAGAGACACACACATATAGGTAAATGAGAAGAGAATTGAATTATCACAGCACAGGCAGTATATGAATGGACCCCAGTGGCGAAGTGTGTTAAAGCACAGAGCTGCTGAATTTGCAGACCGAAAAGTCCCAGGTTCAAACCCCGGGAGCAGCGTGAGCAGCCGCTGTTAGCTCCAGCTTCTGCCAACTTAGCAGTTCGAAAACATGCCAATGTGAGTAGATCAATAGGTACTGCTCTGGCGGGAAGGTAACGGCGCTCCATGCAGTCATGCCGGCCACATAACCTGGAGATGTCTATGGACAACGCCTGCTCTTCGGCTTAGAAATGGAGATGAGCACCAACCCCCAGAGTCAGACATGACTAGACTTAATGTCAGGGGAAACCTTTACCTTTATCTATGCAGTATATGAGGGAAGGGGAAGAGAGACAGATACTTCTCCACCAAAGACTTGAGTCAAGTACCAATCAACAATACATTGCATTTGTGGTCCATTTCCATCCACTATCTCCTATTGCGATATGGGAATTAGAGAAATCTATCCTTGGCTAACAAATTCTGAACATTGTGATACAGCCATCAGTAAGCTTCTAGTTATAGCTTTCTGGCAGCCACCAAATCTACAGAGATTTCTGGTAAAAAGCTGCCCTGAAAACACCATCCAGCAATCTAAGATGACACCCTTGTGGTTCAAAATATTGTATCACCTTAAGCAGACTTCCACTTTTGGAAACAATAACTGGCAGGACCTATTATATCCAACAACACATGACTTGCTGATCATAGTACAGTAGAGTCTCGCTTATCCAATGTAAACAGGCTGGCAGAATGTTGGATAAGCGAATATGTTGGATAATAAGGAGAGATTAAGGAAAAGCCTATTAAACATTAAATTAGGTTATGATTTTATAAATTATGCACCAAAACATTTGTTATACAACAAATTTGACAGAAAAAGTAGTTCAATACACAGTAATGCTATGTAGTAATTACTGTATTTACGAATTTAGCACCAAAATATCATGCTGTATTAAAAACATTGACTACAAAAATGTGTTGGATAATCCAAAATGTTGGATAAGCGAGTGTTGGATAAGTGAGACTCTACTGTACTTTTATTGTATGATTGAATGCAAACATACAAGATGTTATCTGAGATATGTGGACAAAACTATTGCAGACCTATGCACATGGTTCAGAAAACATAAGTCTGCAATCCTGACGAGAAAGCTAGAACAATAGTAGCCAGGAATTTCAACTCAGAACATCACAGCTTTTCTGATGTGTTTCTGTGTGGTACTGAGATGTTTTCTATCTGGCATAATGCAATTGGATTATAGAGTTCCCCTTGCTTTCGTCCCCTTGAACTGCCCTGAATCAGTTCTAAAGGGCCCTCCAAACCTTCTGTAACAAATTTGGAGTAAGAGTAAAAGATGATCCATGGCTTAACAACACTTAATACAACCAGAGGCCCTCAAACATGCCTAAGGATCAAGAGTACAATATTTGCTGAATACAACATTTCCTTGAGGAGGCTTGAGGAATGAAATAACTTGTAGATAATTTATGATAAGCAGACACACACAAAGAAAACAATACAGAAACCACATTGGAGCTTGTAATGGAAATAGTATCAGCAGTGTGTCTTTTGCCACGCTATCTCCCAGTGAGAGTTTAATACAGATGTATTAACAATAGAATATGCATGGATAAGGTGGTTCAGAGAGGGACGAAAGGTGAAAATTTATTGTTGCTAACATCCTGATGAATGAAAGCATTCAAAAATGCAGCTGGAGCAGTTGGTAAGTGAAAAGCTTAACTATTGCCTTGGAGCTCTAGGAAACTGAGCCAACATTGTGAATGCCATCAAACTGTCTGTATCATACACAATAAAATAAAAGTGCTTTGATATCTGACTCTTATAGCCCAACCTGATGTTTGCATCCTTTAGCAGAAATTTCTTTAGAAACTTCCAAAGTGAGTTTCACAGCCAAACTGTACTGTGTCTGTGGAATAAAAAAGGCTGTGCAAAGGGATTACTGTCTTCTGCAATTCTTGGCATTTTATCCATCAGTGGAGATTATGCTTTAGAACCTAGTAAGAACAAGGAAAGATGCTGTTTGAATTCAACTATAATTATTAATCAAGATTTCTTATCTACTCTTAGGGTAAAAATAGCCAAAAGGTGACCTCCTTTCACTCCCAATCCTATGATAAGTCAGCATCAAGTTTCCAGCGCATACCACTTGGGATTACACACATGTTATATGCAAGATTTACCGAATTTTCCTGATCTCTCTGCACTGTACTGCTTAAACCTAGAAGTTTGCCATCAGAAGCCAATATGCTTACTGTTAACTGAACCAGCATCTTTGGCTGGTTGTACATATTAATCTAGATGAGAATGTCTGCCTGACATCTATTCTGTATGTAGGAGATATGAGATTACAGAACATCAAGGACAAAAGCCTGTGGATATGTATGCTTATGTTTATTGGGGCCAGCAATACATGTTGTATAATATTGTTGTTTTTAAAAATAATAATAACAATTAGGATCTTTGAATATTCGCATTTTATTTTTAGGCATTTTTTTTGCAGGGTGGAGAAAGAATCCAGGTTTTTCTTGAACAAATTTTAGAGTCCTAAAATGATTAGGAGATTTTTTAAAATAAAAAATAAATTAATGTATGTATGTATTATATCACTAAACCTCCTTACGGTATTTATTTATTTATTTCCATCATTTCTATCCTGCCCTTCTCACCCGAAGGGACTCAGGACGGTTTACAAAACTGGCAGAATTCAATACACAACAATACAAAAGAATAAAACATAAGCAGTGAAAAACAGTTAAATAAATTTAACTGTAAATTGAGACTAGTGCATCAGACAATCTACTGGCTACTATTACACATCAAACATTGAACATACATACAACCGTCTTCAAGTGAACACAGAGATTGTGAAACGTTTCTCACAATTCTTCCATTGGGCCACTACTCAAATGTGCAAAACGGAAGCTAGAAATACATAGGAATTTGCACCATCCATTTTTTAAAATCAGTTTGCACAATTGACACAAAATTGATAGAGATTCATGTATGATTCACAAGCAGACTGTGCTGCATTGAGGTACATGAATTTGAAAAATATGTAATTGAAAATGCACATAAGATTGTACACATTTAAAACTGACTCACGACAAGATTGGTAATGGAAAAAGTAGATCTTTGTAAGCTTTTTTAAAATATAAGGGTTGAATGAAAAGTAATGCCTCCACCTTCATTACTTGTGTTTGGATGGGAATATTTTAATAAATCAAACGCAGAAATAATCCTTAGAATGCGCTCTTTAACTACCACTATTCACTTTTCCACATAATCACCAGACAATTGGATACATTTCTATGAACGATGAACAAGTTTTCTGAAGCCATCATGGAAGAAGTCAACACTCTGTTTCCGCAACCAGCGTCTCACAGTACCCATCGTGCACAGATCTTCCGATAGCCAAGCAAAGCAATAATGTGACCCACACGTTCTTGTGAAATGCCAATTATCCTTGAAATTTCTCTCTGAGTGATACGACAATCATCCTGAATCAATCTGTCAACCTTTTGCTTGTGAAACTTGGTGATTGCTGTCCCAGGACGTCCAACTCTTTGTTTGTCACACAAGCCAGATATTCCCACCTCAACATATTTAAATTTATTCACCCAACGATGCACAGTACTCACATCAACACAACCACCATAAACAGCTTGCATTCTCTGATGAATCTCCTTTGGGGTGACACCTTCTGCTGTCAAGAATTCAATGACTGCACATTGTTTAAGTCGCATTGACCGACCGTCTGTGCAGGGTTCCATACTTCACACTTTAACAACACAACCGTTCAATGCTAAGGCTTTCCACCAAATGAAACTGTAGAGGAAAGTCTACTGAACAAGCCAGTACCTGCCGCATATTAGTACTGCCATCTGTTGAGGAGTTACAAAGGTGGGGGCATTACTTTTCATTCAACCCTCATAGATTAATTTTTCAAATGTGGAACACCATGTTACACAACTGATGTTTATACAACACATTTATAAACCAGGCAATCACGTATATGTTAAATTGACTAGCAGAACACTAATCAGTAAATGTAATGATAAGAGACCAACTTCAGGTATAAGAATTGAAGGAGCTTGGGAATTATTATTTTTTTTGTAATGCATGACTCAGAATCTTTCAATGGTGTTTGTGGGATTCATTAAATTGTAGTCATAGAATCATAGAGCTGGAAGAGACCACAAGAGTCATCCAATCCAACCTCATTCTGCAGGATAAGCAGAATCAAGGCACCCGCAACAGATGGCTATCCATCCTCTGTTTAAAAACCTTCAGAGAAGGAGATTCCACCACACTCCAAGACATCATATTCTACTACCGAATAGTTCAAAGACATATTTTCCAAGCTCTGAATAATTAGGAATGAGACACATAGATTTTAAAATTAATTGAATTAATTACAATTAAAAATAACAAAAAAACCAAATAGCACCTTCATGCTTCATATGCAGTTTCTGCTGTAGATATAAATAATCTCTCAAGAACTTCATTTCCATAAGATGAATTACCTTTATTGTGACAGTAAAATAATTTCCCTCTGAAAAGATGGATCTATGAAAACTCAATGTCACTAATATTTGGACTATTCCCATGCAATTTGGTGGGGTTTTTTCTGCACTATTGAGTTGCCTGCATATTTTTGAAAGGAATTCATCAGGTTGTTCTTGGGGTTTCTTTCCTTTCTTTTCATAGTAATAGTAGTTGTTGTCTTCCTCATATCTAAAGAAACATGTCTACATTTGAATTATGACTTTCCTACAGGAACTAACAGCTGTATGGGCAAATCATGCATATAAATCAATTACCGAGGCCTATGTACTATAAATGCACCCATTAATTAAGCAATGTCAGATGCTATGAACCATGAAGTTCATTACATCTTTAGCATTCAAACCAAGGATTATTTGAAGAAGCAAGACCGAGTTTACCTAATAGTTAATGAAATTAAGCCTTGTTGTTGCCAGCGTTCTTATTTTATGCCCAATCCAGTGTTTAAATGTTTCTGAATAGAACAGCAACTGCTGAAAGCAGAAATGTTGAAATGTAATTACTGGTAAGTTATAATGCACTTGAGGACTCATTATGTCAGACTTGGGGAGTTTTTTTAAATCGCCAATGTTACATACCCTTCAAAAACACAAAGGTTTTTTATGGGCTAAAAGCAGCAAAGTCATAAATGCTGTCAAATTTGTCCTGGTTCAATGGAATTTTTGATGATCATAGTTGTATGATTTATGGCTATAATATTTTCCACTCATTACGTGGTTGCATTTCGGGATTGTGACATGATTTGCATATGTGAATATCCCTGCAAATTAACTTCTGATGAGTGCTACATCTGTCTGGCTAAAGAAGCTCCTATCCAGCTGCTGTTGGGGGGATGGGGAAAGAGATGACAACTACAATTCTTCAAAGGCAAAGAAAACAAAAAGCATTTCCACCGAAGCTGGGAATTCAAATGCCATACTTGTAGTTCTGTATGTTATCTTCAAACATAAACAAATAAATCCACTACCGGGGATGTCATTATACATGTCTTCCTATCGCTATGTACTTATACTATAGCTAGCATTCATGACTGTATTTATAACCTGGAATTATGGATCTGTAATGATTCTGTTATGGGGCCCCTGGTGGCACAGTGCGTTAAAGTGCTGAGCTGATGAACTTGTGGACCAAACAGTGCCAGGTTCAAATCCCGGGATCGGAATGAGCGCCCGCTGTTAGCCCCAGCTCCTGCCAACCTATCAGTTCGAAAACATGCCAATGTGAGTAGATCAATAGGTACCGCTCCGGCGGGAAGGTAACGGCGCTCCATGCAGTCATGCCAGCCACATGACCTTGGAGGTGTCTACCGACAACAGCAGCTCTTCGGCTTAGAAATGGAGATGAGCACCACCCCCCAGAGTCCGACATGGCTGGACTTAACGTCAGGGGAAACCTTTACCTTTAATGATTCTGTTAGATTATGTAAATGCTACCCTAGATCACCTTAAGATCCAGCAGGTGGATCAAGCAAAAAAGTCTGCTCAGCTTCTAATAGGGGCTCAAAGGGGATGATTCCTCCAAACTCATTCCTCCTAGCAAGCAAAACTGCACAAATCAAAAACAGGTCCCTTATCACAACTCCTTGCTGCAGCCTTACTTGCTGGAGGGAAGAATACAGTGAAAACATCCTTCTCCTTGTGTCCTGATCAGAAGCTGAATGAACTACATTTGACTCAATTCATCTGTGAGATCTTAAAATGAGCTGGAGTAGAAAGAATTAATATCAGGAGACATTATTTTAGGACCTCTACATGTCTGCTTAATCTACAGCCAATCCAGAGCAGGAATATTCTGAACTGACCCTGGACAGGACACACACCCATAGTAGCAGTGGAGATAAGTCTACATGATCCAGACAGCTGAAATCCCATTGGACCTTCCCTTTGCTATTATCACCACTCCAGGATGGCTGTAAAGCTCTGAGGGAGCTCTTGGCCATCACAGGCACCCTATGTTGGTTTTAGACAAGCTTTCCTCCTTCTCTCTAACCATGCATGTACCTTTGCTGATGTCAGCACAATATGTTTATAATTGTTGTGGTCAGTTGTGGTCATCTGACAGTGGTGATGGAAGAGTCAGGGGTCCGATCGATCCCCCTTTCCCT
Organism: Anolis carolinensis; assembly: GCF_035594765.1. Classification (NCBI taxonomy): domain Eukaryota; kingdom Metazoa; phylum Chordata; class Lepidosauria; order Squamata; family Anolidae; genus Anolis; species Anolis carolinensis. The sequence continues at coordinate 122,000,724 of NC_085844.1, forward strand.
CTGCTGACAAGAGCAACAAAAAGGGTTGGTGGCACTGGCCCATGTGGACTACTCTGCATTTGAGGAGGTCTGCTGTCCATAGTCTGTTACAAGTGCAAGGCTGTTTTGGAGTTTCTTTGAAACTTTAGAGTGTCTCCCAACTTTCCTTAGCATGAGGCTAAACCAATTCAAACCAGTTTAGCAAGTGTTAAAACCCAGAAGTATCTGGACATCATGAGTACAACCATCAACTTCCGGACCACTTTAGGTTTTGTCTCTGGTCTAGACAAGACCTGTTACAAATACAGTAGTTTCATAACTAAGATGCTAATATATCAGTGTATTTTTCCATTTTTGGTTTTAAAATCATGCAGCGCATGTAGGCCTATAGCCGGGGGGGGGGGGTTAGGGGTTCAACCCCCCCCCCCCGAAATTTTTCAGGTTTAAAAAAAAATGGGTTTACTCATGAATTTTAACTGGTTAACCAAATCCCCATGCTAAGTCTATGAGACGCAAAAAATTAAGAGTCCCTCCAGGCACTATCTCAAGCAGATATTGACAGGTCTGTAGCTGGGGACAGGGGGTGTTAGGGGTTCACCCCCCCCCCCAAATTTTCAAACCCTTCCCGATTTTTTTTTTCTGGCTATGGCCCTGTGTGCATGAATGAAAATATGTGATCAACAGCTGTGGGAGTAGAAGAGGTAGGTTGCACTCAGCTTCTTTTTCTTAGTTACAGATAATTCTTGACATCTGGACTTATTATATAATATATAATAATTATAACATATTGTATATACATATAATATTCATACTATTATATTATAATACGATATAATACTAATAATACAATATAAAAATATCAATTCTATATTACATTTTACATGTAATATTACTAATATTACAATATATTGATATAGTACAATATAGTAATTTATTGCCAGTATTGTACTATGCTAATAATATAATATTGTATGTAAATTTAATTTGTAAGCCGCTCTGAGTCCCCTTCGGGGTGAGAAGGACGGCATATAAATGTAGCAAATAAAGAAATAATAATAAATGTGCATTAGAGATATTTCTGTACATGTTATCCCATGATCAAAATGAATGAACTTGAAATATAATTGCCAAGGAAGCAAAAAAGATGCAGTCATAATTTAAAGTTGCAAGAGCTTTTTTTTTCATGTCAGGAGCAACCGGAGTTGCTTCTGGAGTGAGAGAATTGGCCGTCTGCAAGTACGTTGCCCAGGGGACACCCGGATGTTTTGATGTTTTACCATCCTTGTGGGAGGCTTCTCTCATGTCCCCGCATGGAGCTGGAGCTGATAGAGGGAGCTCATCCGCTCTCTCCCTGGGTGGGATTAGAACCTGGCAACCTTCAGGTCAGCAACCCAACCTTCAAGTCACAAGGCTTTTATCCCCTAGGCCACTGGAGTTGCAAGAGCAGAAAAAAGAGCAAAGTGATATTGCAAAATAAATGGCTTACTTGTGCCAAAGAATCAGTCAAAAGCAGTTCCATTGAGGTATTCCATCCAGGTGAAGTAGACTTCTACACATTTTGTTGATGTAGTTCTAAGTCTAGATTAAATATTTGCATCTGCTAATTTGGGAAATTCGGGAAAAACTACTTGAATTTCTCTAGAGATTCCAGATGGACATGGCTAACCAAGATATATAGACAACATTCATGGAAGTTAATTGTCAAGCTGTGTCTCTCATTAGCTCAAGGATTCTTCAAAATTCTCATTAGCACTCTAACAGTCCAATGCTATAAGTAAATACAAGGGAACTTACTCTTCATTAAGGTAGCTCAGAACTGGAGTCTAAATCCGGTTGGAAATCAAAGGTTAATGAATTCCCAGGACAATGAATAAAACTCAATACTAGAACAAATTTGATCCCAATTTTGTTCTTTCTATGTTTTAGCCTACAACTCCCAGCAGATTCAGCCTACAATTTTCAGGGATGCGAGGAGTTGTAAGCCCAAACTTTTGCAAAGTTCCTTGATGAAGAAAGGCTGCACTAAAGCTTCCACCTAAGTCTTCTTGAAGCAAATTGTTGAAATAAATTTGAATGTTCTTCAGGAAAGAATAACTGAACATTTTTTGAGGGATGCCATGTGTAGTTATAGAATTGTTATGATTATAGAACATCTGCAACTGCAAATTTTCAGCCTTTAGAATACAAGTCCTGATTGGTCGTAGCCAGGCAATAGTTGGTGTGAGTACAGTGGAAAGTGGAAAGCAATAACCGTATTGTTGTTGTTGATATTATTATTACGTTTATTTATACTCCGCTTTTTCTTTCCATAAGGAGACACAAAGTGTCTTACATTAAAAGCATTTCAATACAATTTGAAATCTACAAATATACAAACATTATTTGCATTTGTTCAACCCAACAATACAACACTGCAAGTGCTGGAAATTCACGCTAAAACTATAATAGTTGCATTATTCTGCAAACAAACTCATTTCCTGCTCTCTCACTTCTCCACAGCTATATTTTTTTAAAAAAATTCACTCCTAAATGCCCGTTCTTTCTCCTCTCCTACTTCTCAGTTGTTAATTTTATGCTAACAAAAGCTATGATTTCCATAGACAACACAATATTTCACTCTCAACTCACCTACCCAACAAAAAGACAACCGTCCTAATGCTGTTGCAGTTATTAGATAGTAAAGGTAAAGTTAAGTCCAGTCGTGACCGACTCTGGGGGTTTGTGCTCATCTCCATTTCTAAGCCAAAGAGCTGGCATTGTCCGTAGACACCTCCAAGGTCATGTGGCCGGCATGACTGCATGGAGCGCCGTTACCTTCCCGCCGGAGTGGTACCTATTGATCTACTCACTTTTGCATGTTTTCAAACTGCTAGGTTGGCAGGAGAGTTATTAGATAGCCTTTCTCAATTGATATCAACCTGTTAATTCAGTCATCTGTTGTCTTAAATGACCCCTTGCAAATGTCAATTGAAAAAGAGAGATTATGTGGTGTTTTATATATTAGGGTGTTGGCATCAATAGGATTTGGAGATTACTTTTAGAAATTTGCTTAGATTTGTATAGGAATAACTGGTTTAGATCATTTCCAAAGAGACCAAATTATGATTTCATTTCTGTGCATTAACTCCTTCTCATTTAAAGTCAAATAGAGATAAAATGTTATTAAGGTCCACTGGAAAATAGGTTGGGGCAAAAACCTAAGGCTTCCGTCAGGAAATGGAGCAGAATGCCGATGGTTCAGGACTTCCAATTACCATCCAAAGAAGGAAAACCAATAAAATAATTAAGGAACTAAAATTATCTAATGTTACAATTGTTAATCCCCACCTACCCACATACACAAATATCAAAACAAACTTGACATAAAATACTATTTGGGAAAAAAATCAACTGAAAACAACCATTCCCAAATGTACCTGACATTACTTTTACTGTTTGTTTAATATCAGTAATTAAAAGTAGCAACAGTTTAAAAATGCATATATTGATCTTTTTTACAGCCACTTTATAAGCCTAGGCAGACAATGGCCTATGGAAATGCTAATCAGTGGTATTATAGGATATTACTGTGTGATTGTGCTGTAACAGTTATAGCAAGCACTGTAAGGCGAGTGACTGAGAAAATTTAGTATCTTGAAGAAGAAAAAACCCCACGGCCAGACCAGGAATATGTTGATGCTACTTCCTTACACAGCAGTGGGCCTGATATGCTAAAGAAACTAGCCAAGCAATATCTGAGACCAGTGTACATGTATAGCATTTGAACCGTTCTTTGGGAAAATAATGGCTTATTAGGGTGTGGAATTTAATATCATTGTCAATCTATAAAACTTTTACAACCTAGTCTTATTTGCACAGAGATTACATCCCCAAAGTTCAGTGCCAAAGACACATGTTAATAAGCTCACAACTTTTAATTAAGCAATATGTATAAGTAGATTCCCATTAAGCTGTGATTTGTGGGCAAGTTCATTACAGTGGGTTTCAGCCACCAGACACATATTCAATACAAATCAAGCAGCCTGCATATTATCCAGCTTAATGTGAGTCTACTTGCGATATTTTATCGCCCCTTCACAATGGTGGCTTGGAGAATGATATTTTCTGTATGATCAGGGGCAGAGACCAAAACATTCTAATGACCCCATGTTGGTTCCTTAATGAAACTATCGGTCTACATTATTTACTTGTAAGTGGGGATTACTCATGTCATTAATCATATTTCTACAATGTAAGCTTCCTGTGTATTTAGAGAAATCAGCAAATTGGAACAAGGGCTAAGCCATGCTTAGATTCCATGTTTGGCTCTGCACAAGTATTGTAAATAAAACTATTTTTTATATAATTTGTTAAGAAGACTAAGGTTGTTTCTCTTTTTTTGCAAGAACTTTGGTGGGAAGGTGAGCAGGCATGGGACTAGTTGTTCAGCACCTGCCTTACCAGTTCATAAGAGCTTAAGAGATCATTGCTATCTGATACTTGTCTTAAAAAGTGAAAGCAAATTGCACTGATTCCACCTTCTCTCTGGGCAGCAGATTTACTTAGTCAAGGGGAAAACTTGCATAATTTGGGTAAATTGTGCAAGTCAAGGTGGACACTAGGAAAACTGAATTTTAAAGTTTCTGAATTTAAGTGAAAGGATGATTGATTACTGGCAAATAGAGGAAGAAAACGTGGAGGCAGTGACAGGCTTTATGTTTCTACGGGCAAAGATTACTGCAGACACAGACTGCAGCCAGGAAATCAGAAGATGATTACTTCTTGGGAGGAGAGCAATGACCAACCTCAATAAAATAGTGAACAGTAGAGACATCAAACTGGCAACCATAGTTAAAGCAATGGTATTCTCTGTAGTAAACTATGGATATGAGAGCTGGACCATAAGGAAGGCTGAGCGAAGGAAGATAGATGCTTTTGAACTGTGGTGTTGGAGGAAAATCCTGAGATTGCCTTGGACCACAAGAAGATCCAAGCAGTCCATACTCCAGGAAGTAATGCCCAACTGCTCACTGGAGGGAAGGATATTAGAGGCAAAGATGAAGTACATTGGCCACATAATGAGAAGACAGGAGAGCTTGGAGAAGATAATGATGCTGGGGAAAATGGAAGGAAAAGGGAAGAGGGGCCAACCAAGGGCAAGATGGATGGATAGTATCCTTGAAAGGACTGGCTTGACCTTGAAGGAGTTGGGGGTGGTGACGGCCGACAGGGAGCTCTGGTGTGGGCTGGTCCATGAGGTCACAAAGAGTTGGAAGCGACTGAACGAATAAACAACAGCCACCTCCTCTCTACAACAGGTTTTCATTGAGCACAAGAAAATGCAAAGTGAAGTGGGAACTGGTTAAGATTACATCTTCTCCTTCCACTAGTGAGATGATTCCATTAGTGGAACTCCAAAGGCCAGATGTTTCTGGTAGTGAAGCACGAAGTAGGAATTAAGCAAATATGGGTCAAAGCCATTTTATAACTCATTGGATTTTCACAATAGTTATCATGCCTGAATCATATTTTTCATCATGCCAGCTACTGTTACACCTGATAAGAATACAATTGGATAGGTGGGCAGGTAAAAATGTGACATGTTTGATGTCTGTTCCCAAGGAACAATGCATCAAAGATGAAGGTCCTTCCTTCATGATAGAATCAGTGAAGAAACTGAGTGAACATAGAACTTATTGATAATTGTGCCTTATTGGAAGGGAGAGTAGGCAGTCATCCTAAGAAAGAAATGGTGATGATCTTATTTGACTTTCTGTATTCATGTATGTTTCCTGCAGCTAGTTTGAATGATTACCCTTCCATTGTTCACAGGGCTTTGGAAATGTCAAAGATCTCTGACTTCAGTGAACTCCAGCACAGTTCTAAGAATGCACTGCCTGTTAAGCATATGTAATTGCACAGTAGTAGATACAAATTAGTACTTTTTCAGGGTTAATTAACCTCAAAGCAGGAGGAAGGTCACAAGAACATCATCTTATATTGAAGAGTCCAAAGCTGAGCAAATAAATGTTCACCAAGAAAATGACAACAGAAGTATATTGCATATTTTTTTTTATACAGGAACAAGAAGACAATCTCTTAATGAACATACATAGCTAACCTCTCTCTATTTTTATTCTTCTGCCTTATTTTTCTGCCTATATAAATTGCTGTATGTCCAGGTCTAAGATATTACAACAAAGAGTGTTTTATCTGGCTTACATTATGATGATGATGATGATGAATTCATTTATATCCCACTTTTTCCCGTGGGTGGGATTCAAAGCGGCGTGCAACATATAAAATTCATACTAATACAAAACAAAAAACCCTATTTTTTGTGCAGAACTCATCATTTCTGGAGTGTTTTTTTGCACAAGGCATTTTTTTCTGAACAACATGAATTTTCATGCCAAACTCTTCAGAAAAGAATTGTTTTCTTTAAAAATTACTGAATTGTAACTGCCATCTATTTTGTACAAAAAAAAATCCAGAAATGTGTGTGTGTGTGTGTGTGTGTGTGTGTGTGGGGAGGATCACCAAAAATACAAAACAAAATCTTGCCATATTATTCAGATATATATGTTTTAAATTCTGCATCCTAGTGTGGTAAGAACAAAATAAATAAAATATGATATCCCTAATATAAACTCACAGCATTAGTTTGGGATTAATTTGAAGATGTTTATATAGGCTTTCTGCCTACATGCAGGTCAAATATTTCTTTTTTTCCCCAGGTATTTTCCTTTGCTATCTCTCAAATAGATAGTGCTCTTTCTTAGCTCATGTAGAAGATGGGTAGAATATATCTATCAACTTCACTACAGAAGAAGCCGTTGAATGCATACAATGGTAGTTAAGACAATGCAGAAAAGAGACATCAAATGTTTCCTTAACAAGTAGCCAGGTTTATGTGCATTCCTACTGAACAACATTTTAAGGTATCCTATTATGTCCAGTTAAGTCAGCCTTGTGTCATTATTTTCTATTAGTGTACGTCACAGGATTGGCATAATGGGACAAAAAGCATCAGAAAAAAATGACAATGTTACATCCTATTTTGAAAATGAAAATGAAAATTGAACAAGTGTTCCTGCTCCGACATCATTTCATAAACTAGAATGTTGTAGGCTTTCTGTCTTCCACAATCCATATATCATTAACAAGTATATGCCCTTCTGTCTTTAAAGTACCACCACTAAGAAAAAGGGGGAGCCTCAGTCTGCCAACAACAACAACAACAACAACAACAACAACAACAAATCAACACATTAGGAATCTCTGAAGTCTCAAGTTGAGCATCAAAACAGATCACTGAGATGGAAAATCTTCTAAACATGTGTTGCAGGGAAGGGACTGCAATTAGAGTATCCTATCAAGCAAGATGAAATGGTTTGCTGACATTCTAGATAGAAGCAGTCTACACTGCATGATTTTGTTGCAAATCCTGTCCATCAGTATTGATATCTAGCAATTTCTGCATAATGGCCACAAAACCTCTGCATCTATATCTATATCTATATATATATAATAAAAGTGAAATCGGAGTATGTATCAGCGTTTTGATTGGCCTGGCGGAATATGTGCTCGCGTTTTGATTGGCCTCGCAGAATATGGATCAGCTTTCTAATTGGCCAGCCGGAATATGGGCCAGCTCTGATTGGCCGTCACTTTCACAGGCCACTGGGATCACTGAGGGAAAAACTACTACCAACTGGCTTCGTTCGGCCTACTTCTCTCCTCAGAACGATGCTAGCTTTGGGACAGTTAACAGGCTCGGCTTACACTTTGGTAATCCAAAACACCACTGCCACCACCAGAAAGGCCGGACCTGGACCAAACTTGACACACATCACCCCATGAACCCACTGACAACGGATGGCCCCCTTTGGCCCCTCTGCTGACATGTTTAAGGCCTTCCAGGCTGGCCCCTCGCTGCTAGGCCGAAAAGGAAGACGCCATCTTGCCTCAGCTTTCAACTTCTTTGTAAGGCCCTACTTGCCTCAAAAGACAGCAGAGAACATTGTTATTATCTTTTTAACGATATGCTTATGAACACTTCTAGCCCCCAAAGCCCCAATCCAAGCCTCCTTTGATCATTTTGCTAACACGTTTCAGGCCTTGCAGCCTGGCTCCATTGTGCTAGGCCGCAAAAGAGGCAGCCATCTTCCCTGTTCCCCATGGTTCCAAACAGAGCAGCTTTTGCCTGTGTCTTTTGGATACAGCACTCTCCTTCAACAAGGTAAGGCGGCAGTACGTAAATACTATTCACAGCAGACTAAAGAGAAAATAATGACTATCTTTTTATTCTTTCCTTTTAAGGATCGTTTACTCCCCCCCCCCCCCAGTTTTTACTGAGGCAAAAAACTACCACAGAGCAGGCTTTGGCCTACTCACTCTAACAGGCCTGACACATACAGTCCCCATGGCCTACTATACATCCGGGCCCTGTTTGGAGTGGGATGGACCATGGATGATGGACTTGCATATGGGAGTTGTAGTTCACCTGCCCCACTGAACCCTGCTATTTCTTATTTATACTACTATTGCTTGACATTACTTTTATGTTTTATTTATATGGTGGATGTTTGCACGTGGCTTAATGACCTTGCAAGCCACTTTGGGTCCATTGCAGAAAGGCGGGGGAGAAATATCAGAATTAAATAAATACATAAATAAATAAATGTCTCAATGGTATGTATGGTTGGAATGACCTTCTGTCGGGAGGGCTTGAATGGTCTCTTCCTTTGTGGCAGAAGGGGCTGGACTGGATGACCTTCAAAGACCCCTTTCAAATCTAGGACTCTATCTATCTCCCAATCGTATGTATGACTGGATGGCCATCTGTCAGGAGGGCTTGGATGGTGTCTTCCTTTACAGCAGAAGGGGCTGGACTGGATGACCTTCAAAGACCCCTTTCAAATCTAGGACTCTCTCTATCTCCCAATCGCATTTATGACTGGATGGCCATCTGTCGGGAGGGCTTGGATGGTGTCTTTCTCTATGGCAGAAGGGGGTTCAACTAGATGGCCTTTGGGCACCCCTTCTAACTCTAGGATTCTATGGAAGCCTTTAAACCAGGCACGGGCCAACTTGGGCCCTCCAGGTGTTTTAGACTCCAACTCCCACAATTCCAGACAGCCTACCCCATGATGCGCTTTATGGCCTGGTGCCGTTTGCGGGATGATGGACCATGGGTGATGGGATATGTAGTACTTTCAATCACTACGATTCCCACAGGCCACTGCGATGCCCACCAGTGACGGAACTGGACCAAACTTGGCACACAGATGGGACATGTAGTACCTTCACTCTCTTCTTGAGACCACAGCAACTGCTACAAATGACAGAACTGAACCAAATCTGGTATATATATCCCAAATGACACACTTTATATGTTGCAGCAGTTTGGGGGAAGACAGACCAAGGACGATGGGAGTTGCAGTACTTTCATCCAATTCACCTCCCACAGACCACTGTGATCCCCATGAATGATGAAACTGTACCAAACTTGACATATAGGTGCAATGTGGCCCACTTTACATCCTCCTATCATTTGAGGGAACAACAGACCATGGATGATGGGATTGACAGTATCTTCACTCACTTCCCCAGACCACTGCGACCCCCACCAATGTCTGATCAAGACCAAACTTGACACATCAAGTCCCCATGACCTGCTTTACATCCCGGAGCTGTTTGGAGGGGGATCGACCATGGACTTGCATATGGGAGTTGTAGTTCACCCATACCAACTAAAGCCAACTGACACTGGATCGAGACTAAACTTGGAACAAAGGCAAACAATTCCGTTCTCAAATAACCCGGGCACCGCCGGGCTCCCAAGCTAGTATGATATAAATTGGATTTCCTACAGGATCCAGGACTTGTATACTCCAGTCAGCAAGTGATAATGGTTCCAAGGCAAGAGCTGTTGGGTAGTTCATCAAGTCCAGATCAATCGCAGGCTATCCAGACAAATGAAAGGAGAAACAAGAGACTGGTCCAGGCATTATTATGGAAATTCAGATTAAAAAGTTAGTAAATAATAAAGCATTGAATCATCAGTCCTAGCCAGTCAAGAGCATGTGACGGATGAGAATACTGACCTTGGCAGGCAACAAAGATGCCTTGGATTCACTGTAAGGTTTATTGGCAGCTATCTCAGGACACTGAGTGTTTCATGAGTCCAATTTAATAGATGTTGGAATTTGTGCAGCCTTTCCTTATTTCTTCAAGGGCTTAAGGTGAGTTCTCAGCATCTTCCACATCCTGCTGACGAGTGCACCTCCCTTATCTTCAGCTCCTCAGACCTGGAGAGGCCACCACTATCTGAAGTCATACATTCCAGGCAATCTAACTCTTCTGTATCTCAGAGACCACCCACATTATTGAAGTACAGTGTTCCCTCACTTATCGTGGGGGTCAGGTTCCAGGACCACCTGCAATAAGTGAAAATTTACAAAGTAGGGACACTATATATTTATACATTATTTTAGTAGTTATACACTATTTTACATCTTTATCAACCAATCGTGTGTTGATAAATCGCCTCCTTCTCCTCCCGTTGCCACTTGGGCTCCTTTTCTCTCCCTTTGGCTTCTCCTTCCTCCCTTCCTTAGGATGTAAATTGTGATTTTTATGATTTATAATATTCTTTTAGAGTTTATTGAAAAATCGCAAAACAGTGAATCCATAAAAAGCGAACTGCGAAGTAGTGAGGGAACACTGTATAGTAGTTTGACACTACGTTGCCATGACTCCATCTTCCAGAATCCTGGGATTTGTAGTTTGCCAGAATTACAGAACATTGAGCCATAACAGTTAAAGTGATCTCAAACTGCATGAATTCTGCTGGGTGAATCATTCTACCAGCCATTATGCTACATGCCAGTATTCACTTTCCAATTCCAGGGGGTGAATAATGGGAGGTAACATAGGAGAAGGGTCTCTTTGTTTAGGGCACAGGTGGTCTTCACTACAATACTAGTCAAACTGGGAATGTGTTTGGAATATAGCCACCCTTCCTCTCAGTGCTGATACCGTGAATTGGTTGCTTTGAACATGAGAGCTTTAAAATCAAATCAATGGCAATAGTTTCTGTGACTGTTGCTGATCATGGTGGTTACCAAGTCTTAGACTTGGGACTTTATTCCGTAGACCTGCTGTTCCATTGCAATTGTACAATAATATTGAATGCATTCATGCCACATCTCTCTTAAACTAAGCAATAGTGACAATTTGACTATTAATAATAATAATAATAATCATCATCATCATCATCATCATCATTTCCCCAGGGGGACTCATGTCCTGCAATTATAATTTCACATATGTTCATAGTCCCACATTCCTGTACTACCACTGTTCTGTTTTTTTTTAAAAGAGTAATTTCACAATTCCATCTTTGAAAAACTAAACAGGCAAATATAACTATACAATGTAATATAAGTACACAACAAACAGCTTTGAGATAAGTGAGTGGGTGATGGAGAAATGGGAACAGAGAAGAATACTCTCCCCTGACATTTCTTTACTGCTGATATGCTGGTACCGAATCAGAAGGAATCCATTGCACCAAGACAGATAATGGAAATATTGTGGGATTGGGAGCTGTTGACTGGTTTTATCCATCAGTAGTGAGAGCTGGAATAATCATGGGGAGGAGGCAGATGAACAGTATCATGTGATAGGGATGCAATGCCAGTTTGTAATAAAGTCCTTGGTCTCCATATTCAACACCACAAGACTCTTCTCTGGATCCACATTCTGAGTAAAAATTCACAGCATAGCAATCTGTTCAAAGCTGGTTACTTATTATAACTACTCTCCTGAAGGAGGAACTTCTCACAAGCTTCCACAAAATGCTGTTTTCCCTAGAACACTATCTAAATGTCAATTGTTTAGAAATTTAAGGAAGAACAGAGGCCAAAATCTATTTAGTAGTCACAACCAGAGCAGAATGAGCTTTTCTTCACCCATGCTCCTTCTTCAGATGTCTTTCCCTGAGTTACTGGCTGATTTATTTAATACTGACAATGCTTTAGCATTCCTGAAAATACGGTTTCCAATAGAAAGCACCCATGCTGTGACTGGTGAAGTGGGAGGTAATTTGCTTTTAATGCTAGCATATACCACTTAGCACTATATTTAACCGAATGATGAAAATCTCCAATTTTTCATCTGCTTGTTTTAACTGGTACTCACCGCAATCCATCTATGTGCAGTGGGAGTTTTTCTCTTGGATATATTTTAATAGACCTTGCTCTCCAGTCTACAACAAGCTTTTTAATTTTTAATTCATACACATGTCTTTATCCTATAATAGACTAGAACTACAGATATGGGAGTACGCTGTACATAATAAGAACACAGTGGGTACCTAGGGATACTATGCCACTAAAAGAGCTCCTTATTTACACTTTTCAGTAATGACTGCATATATCCTGTTATACAGGAGGAATGCCACCACAGGCAAGCAATTACTATGTGAGTATAACAAAGAGATATGGATGAAGTCACTAATAACTGTAGACACTAATGCAATCTGTACAGGTTGAGCCAAATTCTATTGCATATATCTCTTATCTATGAAACCAATGGGATTTAGCAAACAATAATACAGAAATAAATCTACATTAAAATCACAGGAGGTAGACTTAAGATTTTTAAGCTTCTGAGAAAGCAGAAGCTTTAAAGGTGGTTTATAATGTATAGAATCATAAAGCAGGAAGAGGCCACAAGTACCATCGTGTCTAACCTCCTCCAAAGCACTCCCTACAGATAGCCATTCAGCTTCCATTTAAAAACCTTCACACATCAAAGTAGTATATTCCACTGTCAAATAACTTACTGTTTGGGCGCTTTTCCTAATATTTAGGTGGAATCTCCTTTCTTATTGTTTGAATCCATTGCTCCATGTCCTAGTCTCTGGAGCAGTGGAAAACAATCTTGTCCCATCTTCAATACGACATTCTTTTAAGATTTTCATCAACAATAGGAATGCACAGGGGAAAGCAAGGATTAGATTTTGAAAATGGAACCTTGATATAGGGATTTGCCACTGATTTAGATGGATCCTAAAATCTGAGCTGGTTGGGTTCTGATACTTTGTGAGGCTTTACTCCCAAACCCATCAAAGTTGACACCGGCTCCTAGCTAAAGATTTTTGTAGAATTCAGACTTGGAATGGTACAGAACATCCCTTTCATCGCTATGACTTGCCCAAGAGTGACTAGCAACCTTGTCACATGGCAGCCGGAGGTGCTCCTCTTCATCGAGGGGCATGGGAACCTAGCACCCCACATCCCACAGCCCCTGGCTCTAGCTGAGGGTGATCAGATAGGGAGAAGTGTGGAGCATGCAGCCTCTTCCCATGGATTCCAATGGCAACGGCATGCATCGGCTTCACCCTCCTTCACCCATGTAGCCACACTGGTGTTGTCTGATGGGAGCCAGCAGACTCCATGGGTGACCTTGGCTACAGATTTCAGCCCCATGTGAGAAAAGGTGTGGCTGATTAAGTTCACCTTTTTATCATGGAACACCAGTTATTTATTTGTTTGTTTGTTTGTTTTACCTTATTTATATCCCACCTTTCTCTACCTCAAAGGATACCCAAGGCAGCTTACAACACTTATACAGTGCCTTAGAACATAACATAAACATGAGATAAAATTGGGTTAGAATTAATACATACAAAATAGCATACTGTATATACTCAAGTATAAGCCTAGTTTTTCAGCCCTTTTTTAAAGACTGAAAAAGCCCCCCTTGGCTTATACTCGGGTGAGGGTCCTGGTTGGCTTATATTTGGGTCAGCTTATACTCGAGAATATATGGTAAATGTATTATTTTCCCCTATTATTATCGGTATTATTACATTTATTATTGTTCTCTATTATTGTTGCTACTATTACATTTATTTTACTCTATTTTTTATTATTATTAATACATTTATTATTTTACTCTGATCTTATTATTATTATTATTACATTTATTATTTTACTCTATTTATTATTACATTTATTATTTTACTCTATTTATTATTATTATTATTACATGTATTATTTTACTCTATTATTATTAAAATGATACATAAAGGCATTTACATTGAAGAAGATGAGAATAATTATTTAATCAGAGTTGGACAGTCTTATCTTAAATTTGAGCTTTATGTAAATATTCAAAAACATTTAACCTACTCATGCCTCAATTAATGTAATTTTATTGGTATCTATTTTTATTTCTGAAATTTACCACTCTCGGCTTATACTTGAGTCAATGTTTTCCCAGTTTTTTTGTGGTAAAATTAGGTGCCTCGGCTTATATTCGGGTTGGCTTATACTCGAGTATATACGATAATTAAAATACGTTTCAATGTTAAAAACACAACATCCAAAAGTGAGGTCTAAGGCCGTTGCCAAATTCAGTATTTTGGGAAAAGATTTTTAATTTTGCTAACACTCATTCCAGTTCCCTTCCTCTCAATTATTTAAAGTGACAAATCTAAAATGTGGATTGATGGAGAGTGTGAAATCTTTTGAATTAGTTTTTCAAGAGGCTATGGGGCCGTACCACTGTGTTGTGACTTTCCTTAACTGTTTATATTTTTTCTCAGGTGAAATTAGAGAGTCCCCATCTTTCTTTCAGGGACCATAAGATAGGCATTTTTCCAATTCTATCATGCTTCATTGTTGTCCTCATTCACTGTTGTCCTGTTGTTCTGTAGTCCTCACACCTATCCTTCTGAAATGTTATAGCAATCTTGCCCTGGAAAACCTCTTTAATGTTTATTTACAAATAACTTTTCCCCAAAAGCTACGAGGAGAGATGTGGAAAAGCAAAATACCGCCTCAGATTTAGGACATAACTGCTTTATCAAATGTATTAAAACCTCTCAAGTTTGTTACTTGGAGTTTAAACATGTCCTTTTTTGAAGCATACCAAATAGAAAGGCTGCTTTTGCAGAAAAATTCTTACACCAGTTCCTTGGAAAGATTACATTTATTTATTTATTTACTATATTTCTACCCCGCTCTTCTCATCCTGAAGGGGACTCAGAGCAGCTTACAGTTATGGCAAAATTCAGTACCTCATTACAAATACACAAACACAACACATTGAGCAATAAAAACAGATAAAACAAATAAATACAATTAAAACAGAATTAAAACATAGTTCCTAGTCCTGTAGTTGCTGCTTGTGCCACTACATTAAAGTCAAATTCCCAATGGCACTACTCCCCAAAAGTCTGGTTCCAAAGCAAGGTCTATAGCTTCTTCCTGAAGATCAGGAGGGAGGGGGCAAGTCTGATGTTACTGGGTAGGGAGTTCCATAGCCGAGGGGCCACCACTGAGAAGGCCCTGTCTCTCATACCCATCAGTCACACTTACGAAGTGGGTGGGACCAAGAGTAGAGCCTCCCCAGCAAATCTTAATGCTCTAACTGGTTCCCATCCTTGCTTCTCTCAAAAGGGGCAACTTGGCCTGATATTTCTGTTTTCAGTTCCTTCCAGATATTTTTTGTTGTTGTTATAGATTGTTCTATTGAGTGGAAAACACATGAAAAATGTTTAGCACGAAAAACCCTGTTCTGTAGAGAAGGATTTGGGAGCACTTGCCTGATGCTTTAGGATTTTCAATGACAGTCAGTTTAGACAGAAATATTTGAATTTCAAAATCTCAACAACCTCAGTGTCCATAACACATTTTGTGGCTAGTGCCTTACTGTGCCAACTAAGCTATAAAACAGAGATTTTAGCCATTTGGGAGTTTGGCTTCAGTTTCTCCATATCTGTCAGGAATAATAGATACTAGGACTGAGAAACTCAATGGAATCTGCCTTTTGCTACTCGTCCCAGAGGATGAAACCTTGTGCCATTCTATCACACTGGAGCACAACTGAACCCATCCAAGAAGATAATTGGTTTCTCTCAGTCGAGGGTGGCCAACATATTTTTCCCATTCAGTTTTGGATCACAGAATTATTATCTGTAAGGCATTGTTAGCATGCTAGTCCTGCTCCCTCAACTCCTAATGATATCTCCCTCTACATGTGGAGGTCACCAAAACTGATTAGAATCTCCAATATCCATGTGGGTTTTCTTTCCCAGTCGAAAACCTGGAAAATCAGATTTCTACATTAATAGTTACTCCAGTTTGAGGAGTCTATCTCTGCATGCTGGAGGTGGGAAAGTGGTAGACTTAATAGTTGGGCCTTCAACCCTTCCTTTCCCCATATGTTCATTCAACATGTTTATATGATAGATGAATGGAAAATAGAATAATCTGGAACTTTACTAGTGGTAACAGTAGTAACACTAGAAACAAGATATTCATTTGTACAACTCACGCTATGATGTGTTTAGGGGTTACACAGTCTCCACTTTGTGGAAAATCCTGGGTAAAGACTGAAATACATCTTGTGGGACTATGAACCAATGTACAACTAATTCTGAGACAGAAAGTTCACAATTATTCATTTGCTTGCTTGTTTGAACGATTTCCAGGTTAGCTTCTTAAGGCAGTTTACATGCCTATGAAATACAATCAACCTTAAAACGACAGGTAAAACAATTCAGTAGTCAGCACTACACTACACTACATTTTTATTTACACAGCTAACAAATTGTGACTTAAATCTGCCAACAGTGCAACACCAACAGTTTAAAACAAGAAGTTAGTTAAAACAGAATGCCACAAAACATTGGGCATTAGGCAAATAAATGCATTTATATTGTGTTCACCTTCTGACTTACTACCAAGTATGAATGCAATATCTTCTGATTTATTCATCAATTGGTTTGCAATCCAAAGATAAAGATCAATGTTTGATCAACATGGGTTTTAACATCTAGCATTTAAAGCAAATCCCCTTGTAAGCTGTAAGAAGTATAATATACTTCTTGTGTTTGTCTTTGTTCTATGTCAAGGCATTGAATGTTTGCCTTATATGTGTAATGTGATCCGCCCTAAGTCCCCTTCGGGGTGAGAAGGGCGGAATATAAATACTGTAAATAAATAATAAATAAATAATATACTCAATACATAAACAGAGTTAATTCCTTTTTGAACTGTACTGAAGATCATCATTGCAAATTATACTTTTTAGTCCACCAACTCTTTGGGGCGACAGCATGATCACCTAAAAATGAATAGAAATGCATAAAGTTGGTTAAATCATACTCATCATCATCATCATCATTCTCCATTTTTATCTTTTAGAATAAATGCATAATTTTTTTTGCCTGGTAAAATGTAGCCTGCATGCTTCAATTGCTTTGATCTCCTGTAGGTGAAATGTATGCATAGCCACTATATATGGCTCTTACTTATGAGGAATAGAGTCTATGATCAGGATGTGGTGCACCAGAATGGAATCTGGAGTGAGTTATTTTAAAATATGCTATAGTCATATTACCCAACTTAATATTCACCATTTTAGATAAAGCCATACTATGAGGAGAGACTGTAGCTCAACACTAGACATTTGCATAAAGAACATTCCAGGTGACGACTCTATGAAGAACTTAGAATCATAGAATCATAGAGTTGGATCTATGCCCTACCATGCAGGAAGACAGAATCTAAGCACTCCCAAAAGATGGCCATCCAGCCTCTGTTTAAAAACCTCCAGAAAAGGAGATTCCACCATGCCCTGAGGCAGCATATTCCACTGCTGAACCACTCATTTCCCTTCAGGAAGTTCTCTCTAATGTTTAGGTGGAATCTTTGGAAAGCCGTTTGTGTTAAACCATGGAGAATTGCTTCCATGTCAATTATATGGTAAATCCACTCTGCATTTTAGGTTAAGAATTGATGGAGTTATCCAAGGTGCTGAACCCTATCACCAAATAGATTCAGGACTATGGACAGCTTGATCAAGGTTTGAACTACAACCCAAAACAGATACATTTTTGTATTTACATGGAAGTCACTGGCCACTATTGAATACAGCCTTATATATGGTAAATCTACCCTGAATTTTAGGCTAAGGATGGAGTTATCCAAGGTGCTGAAGCCTATCACAAAATAGATTCAGGACTATGGACAGCTTGATCAAGGTTTGAACTACAACCCAAAACAGATACATGTTTGTATTTACATGGAAGTCACTGGCCACTATTGAATACAGCCTTAAAGTGTTAACTCAAATTTTGAGAGAAATAGCATCTGTTTAATTTTTTTGCCCTTTTCCTGCATGTGACTTTGGGTGACATAGGAGAAACCTTTCTACCGAACACAAAGATATTTTGTTGAGCTCTCCTGCTAATACAGTTTTGCATTGCCGCAGAGTTACAAGATAGCTGTAGTCACTGAAAATAATACCTTTCCACCTTGCTGTATTCTTCTTCCTTTCCCTTAGCTTGATCTCTGAAGAAGTGCTCAGCGTATTATCCATTTCACTTATGTGCTCCTGAATAGCTGTGTTCACTTCATTATATACCAAATTTATTCCACTAATGTCACCGAAAGTCTGAAAAATACAATATTCAGATGCTTTAGCTGTGGCCCAGTCTAGTGCAATATCATGCGAAAAGACGCAAAAGTAAACAGACTCTGGGCATTTATTTATTTGTATGCTTTAAAGTACAGCTTAGCAGCTCTTTTGTGTGTGAAATTTGGTGCTGTCATGCCAATAACCCAGATTCATAGCAATATACAATTTGGGTTTCATGGTTGGATTCCACTCCTGTGCTTTGTAACAATTTTTTTAACAGCCCTGCCAAAACTCTATAGAGGCAATGCTATTTGAAAGAGATTCACTAATAACATCTACCATGCAAACAAAAGCTTAAATACATATGAAAGATGAATTCACCTAGTTTTTTTACACAGCTCCAAAACAAATATATTACAGTAAAACTGTGCTTCTTGTGCTCAAGCATTTTTTCCCCTTGTAGGGTTTTTTTTTATCATGTGGAAAATAATAGAGATCTATATCCAGTAAAATATTTCAAGGGGAAAAGATATCACTTTGGGAAAACATTGCCTATAAAAATATTTTCTATGAGCTATTCACATCCAGAATATGACTCTCATCATCCATTGTCATGTTGCATCTAGATGATGGGCTACAAGCATTGCTGGATAGAGACTGATGCGGTAAGTCAAGAGAAATATAATTGGATTCCTTCTTAACTAGATGAAGACAAACATAGAGGTAGATGACTCTGTCATGGAACTAGATGATCTACTAGTATAGAGACCAACCAATTAAAGCAAATCTTCCATCCTGGAAAAAATCGAACAAGCAAGACTGGAGTTAAGCTTGGCCAGGTTATGCTGATTTTCATGAAAGAAATCACAAAGTAGTCCCAGCAAATATGATCCAGTATTTCATAGCTCTCAGGACTAAACTACAAGAAAAGCACTGGTAGCATCTTTTTGGTGAATTCCAGCTAGAACAGACCCATTCAATGCACTAGACATATTAAATAGAACATGCAACACTGTTATAAATACATTAGCAGCAGCCACAGCTGAAACCTCTGACCTGAATTCCATTGATTGGTTCCAAATAGAAATGCCCTATTGATTCAATTACTGAATGGTGAGTCAAAATGTAGGTTGATTCAATGGACCTCCTCTAGTCAAGGTTAACAACAGGATTTGGGGTAATAGTTGTTTTACTCCTAGATAACACAAAGAGCCCTGATATAGGCATATTATAGACAAGTGTGGATTTTTCTTTCAAAGATCCTTTGATGGCAGTTTTTATTTCAAAATCTCAACCTCCCAGTATAGAGACTAAGGGAAAAAATCCCGTGTTGCCAGTGGAGTTTCTTCTCTTTTGTTCTCCTCTCTACTTTGTTTAATGGTCCCCATCTGCATCAGAGCAACATAGTCTTACTTGAAAGTAAAACATAGAATGACCTTAAATTTATACTGCATGGTTAGCATGCATAATTCATCCCTCAATTAAACCCCTCCCAGTATAAATCTGCTACCGCAGGAATCTGACACTGTCCTTGGGAGTTTGAAACTACATGTGCGGTTGACCTAAATGGACTGAAAATAATAGGGAGGAAAATCTTTGCTCATTTTGTTCCCAGAGGTCTGAATGAAATATTTCAGCTATTTTTTCCCTGTTTTGTGTGACGTGAAGGTTCCTATGCAGTTTTTAATCTCTATTAGAAATTTGTTGGGGAAAATTCATTTTTGTAAAACTATGTGTGGTTTTCTCATCTATATAATATATTTTGAGGCAAAATCATACGAGGGTTATCCAGAAAGTACATTACGTTTTGGAATTAAAAATGAACAAAGTATAGGAGAAAACATTTACCATATGCAGTTGAAAGCTAAACCCAAATACCACATCTCACGTAGTCGCAATTCAAATCTAGGCACTTATCATAGCGATGAAGGAGCTTTGCAACTCCTTCCCCACTAAATTCTGCCGCTGGCTTCCTCAACCACTTGTTTCCAACAATGGGGGCATGCCTGGCAACGCAGCATTTTGGCGACGCTGAGCAGCTGCAGGAAGGGGTGACCGGCTGGTTTCACCAATTTACTAATATTTTGGAAATGTTTAAAGTTTAAAGTTTTTACCATAACATTTAAAAAAAACACAAGAGAGGGTTCTGGGAATTGAAGTTTCAAGTGCATGCCACAGTACTGGTATGCGGCAGGTACTGGCTTGTTCAGTAGACTCTCCTCTACAGTTCCATTTGGCGGGAAGCCTTAGCATTGAACCGTTGTGTCGTTAAAGTGCGAAGTATGGAACCCTGCGCAGACGGTTAGTCAATGCGACTTAAGCAATGTGCAGTCATTGAATTCTTGACATCAGAAGGTGTCACCCCAAAATGCAAGCTGTTTATGGTGGTTGTGTTGATGTGAGTACTGTGCATCATTGGTCGAGTAAGTTTAAAGATGTTGAGGTGGGAACATCTGACTTGTGTGACAAACAAAGAGTTGGACATCCTGCGACAGCAACCACCAAGTTTCACAAGCAAAAAGTTGACAGATTGACTTAGGACGATCATTGTATCACTCAGAGAGAAATTTCAAGCATAATCAGCATTTCACAAGAACGTGTGGGTCACATTATTGCTTTGCTTGGCTACTGGAAGATCTGTGGATGATGGGTACTGTGAGATGCTGGTTGTGGAAACAGAGTGTCGACTTCTTCTGTGACGGCTTCAGAAAACTTGTTCATCGTTGGTAGAAATGCATCCAATTGTCTGGTGATTATGTGGAAAAGTGAATAGTGGTAGTTAAAGAGCACATTCTAAAGCTTGTTTCTGCATTTGATTTATTAAAATATTCCCATCCAAACCCAAGTAACGAAGGTGGAGGCATTGCTTTTCATTCAATCCTAATATATAAGTCCCAAAATGACTAAATTTATATTGGATCTGAACTGCATAATCCCTGTAATTGATATTTCTATAATAATAACATTTATTAATTTTGATCAAAATTACACCATATTTTAAACACTGTAACAAACTTTCACATAATAAACTACAATAAACTAAGTATAAATATATATATATCAAATGTGCTGATATTGGACACAGTCTGAGTATTAAACTAATTGATGCCCAAGTCATTGCTTCTGAAAGTGACTCAATACCAGTAACCTTTTAATTAATCAACATGGTCCAAAAGTTCACTTCACAGTGTAATTATAAAACAGAGCAAAAATTATAATTGATGCATTTTATCAATCTGTGTAGCTGCAAGGTACTTTCTGAAAAGGTTATATTTTTGTTTAGGTAAACTGAAATGATATTGCTTTGGTACCTATCTTTGACTTGATTTTTTAAATTGAATCAGCAATAAGTCTAATAAATATTGTAAACATTTATCTTTTAAAAGGATAGTTTAAAGAAATATGATGTAATAAACAGAATGAGCAGATCCTACACACCCTAAAGAAACCAGCTCCTGTCTGATCTTGGTCAACCTGGTTAGTATGTCAATGAGAGTCTGTTAATGAATCCAAGGTGCTGTCAGAGGAAGAATCTGGCAAAGCTACCTCTGAGTATTCCTTGCCTAAGAAAACCCTGTGAAGTAAACAGAGTTGCCATAAGATGCTAGGTGACTTGATGTTACATTCCAATAAAATGAATTTTATAATATCAAATTAGATAAACATTCTAAACAAACTTGTCTCCTTGGTAAAAAGAATAAAATATGCAGGATTTAAACTATTGCTAACTCTACTCTTCACTGTCATAAGCTAACTCTGATCATTTTATGAAATGGATACAACCTTAACTCAAGAATCATTGCCCAGATGGTGTGAAATCACTTCTGAAGTGCAACCATTTTGCATTTCTGAAACACAAAAAGTAAAGAAAACATTTTAGAATAATGTTCTCCAACCAGGGTGCCCCTGTACCCTGGAGCATTAGCATGAATGAGGAAGCCAAGAAAAAGAGGTTCTATATGTGCATGCACAAGCCACATCTGGGAAGCAGAGTCAAAATCTGCATTCAAAATATGAATAAAGTCATGCCATTTAGTAGTCCCACCATAGTATTTATTTAGTTAATTATTTGACTTATTTATACTTCACCTTTCTCCCCATGAGGACTAAAAGCGGCTAACAATCATACACTTTGGTCACAATTTAAGACAATGAAATAATACTGTATTTTTCTGAACATAATGAAAAGAGTCCTTTAGAGATTCATACTCCTTTAACAGAACATTAATTTCCAAGATTACTTTGCGAGAAGCCACGATTACTGGAGAGATCCATGTTCATGTAAATGTGATGTGAAAAGATCCTCAAAATTCCAAAGATTATGTATTTGTCATAGTTCTGTCTGTTGCTCTGTCTCCAATGTCCAATGTCACTTCCATGGAAATAGCCAACTTTGTTTCCCACCACCATAATTCTTTCTCTATATCCAACTGATATAGCATCAATGTATTGTCCAAGGCTTTCATGACTGGAATCACTGGCATGTTGTATGGTTTTCAGGCTGTATGGCAGTGGTTCTCAACCTGTGGTCCGCGGCTCACCATTACTACACCATTGCAACGAGAGTGACTGGTTTCACAAACTTTCTTATAGTGCCAAGGCAACGGGGATGTTAGGAAGGGAATGGCTGACTACTCACAAAAGGTGTGACAACAAGCCTCCCGACTGCTGCTTCTCCTCCTCCCTCCCCGAGTGGAGCCATTCCATGTGGCACCAGAAGCAGGGGTGCCTTGGTGTCTTTGTTTATAGGCCTGTTCCTGAGGTTATTTGGGATGCTCATTCAGAAAATTGCATTGAATAGACCACATAATCTCTAGATCATTAAATGTGGTTTTCTGTTGGTGAGCAGATGGCAACTATTGGATGGCGTATGTTCTATATCAGAAACTAGAGCTGATGTGGTCTATCCAAAGCAATTTTCTGAATCAGCACCCCAAATAACCAAACTGAATCTAAAGTTAACCAAAAACTGATTTGTAACCCTTTTGTATGGCCATGTTCTAGCAGCATTTTCTCCTAACATTGTTTCTGCATCTGTGGTTGGCACCTTCAGATGAATATATGATCACTTTGGGAATCAATCTGCACTGTATGGATGAAATTCTTCTTTTAAGAATGACTATCTTGTGTAATCTATCTATTTAGATATAGGACTTCTGAGGCTGATTTATCAGTATCTGATAACATGTTTGTGACTGTTGGCTGCAGCTATTTGATTATTTCCTTGAAACTCACCATAAACTGGAAGCTTATATCTCATGGAATGGCATTAGTCCACAAACCACAACTTTGAGTAACATTTGTTTAAGTTGTCCTCTCGGTTTAGCTTTCAGCACTTCGGGGACCAGTGGGTTCTTCTGAGCTTGGATTTATTACAATAGTTCCAGAATTAAGCTCCCCAATAACATTCAATGTTCTATAGTATGGATGGCAATAAAAATACTTATGGTTGCTGTGAAGCGCCTGAATCTGCAACCTGTCATCTTCTAGTGCTCTACCACATATGAGCAAACATATCAATTGAGAGAACGTATGTATTGCTTTTAATGTCCTGAGTTCTATTCCTAGTTCCAACTAAAGTAGACTAGTTGAATCAATTGTATTCACCTACCTGTGGACTCATCAAAATACCAGATGAACAATGTTTTCATTAAAATTGCGTACGTAGATCTGGGTCCTATTGATTCAATAGGTCTGCTCTAAATATAACCAATAGGACTCAGATCTACATGCACAATTTTAATGAAAACATTGTTCATTTGACATTTTGGAGCCCCCAGTGGCATAATGGGTTAAACCTTATGCCGGCAGGACTGCTGACCGACAGGTCGGCAGTTTGAATCCAAGGAGAGCGGGTGAGCTCCCTCTGTCAGCTCCAGCTCCCCATGCAGGGACATGAGAGAAGCCTCCTACAAGGATGGTAAAACATCAAACATCCGCGCATCCCTTAAGCAACATTCTAGCAGATGGCCAGTTCTCTCACACTAGAAGCAACTTGCAGTTTCGCAAATGGCTCCTGATACAAAAAAATCTGGCATTTTGTTCGCAGTACTCAATGTAACTGCTTTCAAAACAAATCATTAACTAATTTCAAATGTGTATGTTTTCTGAAAGCAGTTTACATGTCCTTGTCAGATCCCAAAAAAAAGCATAAAAGAATGCGACCCTTCCTTTGATAAACACATGGATTTCTCAAACAGCCACAAAATATTCAGCCTTCTTAAGATTAAATATCTGAATATTGCTTCTGAAGGAACAGCTGTCAGCTTAAATCTAAAGTCTAGTTTGTTTACCGATCGTATTTTATATTTGTTAGGAAATGACACCAAATGGCAATAACATTGCAGAAAGTGTTCTACTGGGGAATATACATGCCCTTTGGTTACAGTGTGCATATCTTTATACATAATGCCAGTATATTTTCCCTAGAATTATGTTAAATATGTAAAAAGCCTTTCCTCATAAAGGTAAAAAAGCTAGATGAATCCCAGCTATAATTTAGCATTAGTGTCAAGACAGTTTCAGAAAATAAGCTCCACTTACTGCTTCATTCTTTTTAAGTGTCACTCAGCATACTATATCTGATCTTGCATTCCAAATAAGCCTAGATGATTTTATTCACTTTTCAAGACGTACGGGGAACCTTAAGCATCATTCGCAGCATATGGATGGATGTAAACGGCTTCACGAAGTAATAGGCTAGTTACCTAAACTGTCTGATCTTATTACCACTTGCTCTGTTTCAAGCAACTGTAGTGGAGGAGGGCCTCCCTTTCATCTTCTATCTGTTTAGAGTAGCTGGATCTTTTTTGTTTTGTTTTTCCTGGATAAAAATCACGCTGTCGAGGGGAGGGGGCTGTTTCTGAACAATTTAAGGCTTTGCTTGCTCTTTAATAAGAAACTGATTTCTTGTTGAGTTAAAACCACTTATCTTTGCCCTCTTAATAAGAAACCAAGTCAGCAGAAAGCAAGATAAAAATCACCACACTGGCATTATCAAGCTTGTGATAGTAACAGCCTATCCCAGCATGAGTTCCAAATGCATTTGAGATGGTAAAAACACCAGAATTTTCCATTCATCCTTACACATAACAATTAGAAGAAGAAAGAAACAGTGTGGGAGGAAGATTTACTTTGCAAAAATTGCTTCTACAGAGTACTCTTATGTTCCCCATTCATTGTTATACAAAACATTTTTTTAAAGACACAGGGTGGAAGGAAGATTTACTTTGCCAAAAAATAAAATAAAAAGTGAAATGTGATTCTGTGAAGAACTCTATACCTGGTAGTTCCTATCCCAATACCACTGAGTGGGAACACTCCTCTGTCTCTCTTTATTCAACATTATTCTCAAAGAACATGCACATTTTGTGAACTTGTTGTTTATTCCAATGGGCGGTTGATAGTTTGAACTGAAATGAGAAAACATTTGAAGTCCTGTTGTGTATATGTCAAACACAGATCTCAAAACATCCCATAAACTCTTTTTTTCCTATAAAGAATCAAATAAAAGGACATCCTATTGAATTCCAGTGTGTATCACCATCCCACTCACTTTCAATGCAAGCGTTGGGAACAGAGCCTTATCAACAGACTGCCATTGAATATAAACATCCTTTCAAGTTAAATAAACATCAATAAAGCACAACTCTGTTATGTTTACATAGAGTAAATAATAATCCATGTTGATTCTTCTTACTCTCCTATCCGATTTGTAGTCTATCCACTCTTTTGGGCTTCACACAAATCTACCATTTGTCACTATCTACAATCCTGTGCTTTTGTTTTCCATTTCTTACCAAATAGCTTAACCATTGGTTGATCCCGTCCATTAGGAGGTCTGCCCAAGGTCTCTTGATATCCAGTTTGTGAGTCAACATGACAATTGGTTGCCCTTTGTTTGTGCTGCATGCCCTGCCTATCTTTTTGTCTCATAGTAATAGAAATATATATTCATAACCTGTTAAGATTATGATACCAATATGGTTAAATATTGGTGCAGAGCAGTAAAAACACAGAAGACTAGGGGTTTATGTGAGCAGAGGTAAAAAGAGCATAAACAATAAGACAAAATATCCAGCCTCCCTTTCCCTTTAAAAAGTCATGCGCATAAAATAAACATCAGAGACATCAAAATAAAATAGCAAAAATATGTTTGCTCACAATCTTGTATGATGATGGTCATACAGGCAAAAACATCTTAGTTCCAAAAGAAAAACAGTTCAGGATACTACATATCTCTTAACAAACAGGAACATCAGCATGGCATGGCATGGCAGGAGCAAAGAGGGAAGAGACAGGAAGAGGCATCTGTACATCACTTCCTGTGTGTCCCCAGAAAGGATACTCCCATTTCCCATTTCATATGCAAAAAACCCTAAATGGTGTCATCAACTCTGGAATGCAGCTTGGCTCAGGTTACTAAGCAACAAACATAACTAACTACATAAACCATCCCACATTGAAAATGCATGCATGATTGCTTAGATAACCCAACACATAGATTTCATTGACTATGTTATGCACTTCGTTGACTATGTTCTTTGACACAGCTCTTTATTTTTTTGTAATATCAATTTTTATTTACATACATTAACAGCTTACAGTGAAACAAAACACAAAACAATGAACATTTTACAAACACATCACTCCATGGAGCTCTTTTTTGCTGACTTTATCTCATGTCATGCCACACATTCTTCTTTCCATTGCTCTCTAAATCACTGCCAGTTTTTCCTCCTCTAACTTCTCCAACAACTTCTTTGTTGTTGCCCATGTTTCAGATGCATATAGCATTGCTGGTAAGACTGTAGTGTTGAAGATATCTTCTTTGACCTTCACTGGTAACTTATCATCTGTTAGCACTGTCTGGTTTTGATTAAAGCCATTCAAGCCACCTTGCGTCTTCTTTCCCATTCACCATTTGTTAAATTATTTCACTGTACTTGTTGACCAAGCTATACATATTCAGTCACTTCCTCAGTTTCATCTCCATTTATAACGATGTGGTCCTGGACACTCTATTCATTTTTCATCCATTTTGTTTTCTTCAAGTTCATTTCCAGGCCTACTGATTTTGAGAGTCGTGCTAGTCAGTGGAGATCATGTTGTAAATCTTCCAGATTTTTGGCGTAAATGATGAAATTGTCTGTGAAGAGGAAATGAGAAAGTTGTTCACCGTCAATTGAAATCCCGCCTTTACATTTAATTTTTCGGAAGAGGCTTTTCAAAATCAACTAAAACTGTTTTGGCGATATTGTGTCTCCTTGATGCACTCCTTTGTTTATTCTGATATGACACACTTCTGATAACAGCTTAATATCTCTTGTGCACCCTGTATTGATGTTTTTTATGATGTTCACATATGCTGGATGTACAGCATATTACATGCGTGGTGCAGAGAGTTAAGGATAGCATTTATCTCAAGTGAGTCAAAGGCCTTTTGGTAATCAATGAAAGCAAGATAAACCGGAACTCAACATTCTCTGTTTTTTTCTAATACAGTAGAGTCCTGCTTATCCAACCTTAGCTTATCCAACGTTCTGGATTATCCAACACAGTCTACCTTCTGCCCAGTTCCATAGCTGTTTCTCTAGGCAGCAAGGACTGGACTTTTTAAGGCTTTAACTTCTGACAATGTTGTTACTGCAAGTTCATTTTATGAAATTCTATCTTTATTTGTAGCCAATTTTTAAAGTAGTCTATGTTTTTGTACTCAATGTTTTCAATACATTGCAATGTTTGGGTGCTAAATTTGTAAATACATAATTACTACATAACGTTACCATGTATTGAACTGTTTTTTCTGTCGATTTGTTGTAAAACATGATGTTCTGGTGCTTAATTTGTAAAATCATAATGTAATTTGACGTTTCATAGGCTTTTCCTTAATCCCTCCTTATTATCCAACATTTTTAGTTATCCAATGTTCTGCTGGCCCGTTTATGTTGGATAAGCGAGACCCTACTGTAGTTGTTTGATTTCATGGATATGATCGAGGGTGGAGTGAGTAGCTGAATCTGAAGCCTGCTTGTTTTCTGTTGATTTCCACATCTTGAGGCATTCTTTTTAGCAGGATGTTTGTGAACAGGTTATATAGTGAGAGCGGAGTGTAATAGGATGATAGTTGCTAAGGTTTTCTGTGTCTCCTTTTTTCATTAGAAGTATAGTTTCAGACATTGTCTGATCTTTAGGTAAAATGGCAATTCGTAAGTATTACATAAAATATTCTGTTATCATTTTTTGAAGATTGTAACCTCCTGCTTTTAGGTGTTTTATTCTTATTCCAACCTTTCCTGGGCCTTTACCTGTCTTCATTTTATGTATGGCCACATCTACCTCACTCAATATTATCAGGATATCTTCTGTCTCAACATGTGGTTTGACTTCGACTACCTGCACTTTGAAATCGTAAAAGTTGTTATAGAAGTCTTCACACATCTGTTTGATCTTCAGTCTATTTGTTACACACATTCTGTTTTTTTTAGTGCAATTGGTATCTTTTTCTTCATTTGCAGCTGCTTTCCCCCTTTTTAAAGACGTTTATTGTTCTCTGCAGCCTCTCGTAATAGTGTAATCCAATATTCATCATAGTCCTCTTTTTAATTTTGTTGAAAAGTTGCTAGTACTCCTCTTCTTTTGCTTTGCCATCTGCTATTGGCTGAGCTCTTGACTGCCATAAAGTGTTTTGTGTCTTGTTGGATTCTTCTAATTTTCATTGGAGGAATGGGTTTGCTTGGAAGATCAATGGCTTTTTAACTTTTTCCACAAACATTTCATAATCTTCATTTACATTGGTGTTTCAGATTGAGAGATTGGTTGCTTCCAGAACTGCCGATAGTGTGGTTGAATTAATTTTCTTTTTAGGTGGTTTCTTTCTTCTAAGGATTCCCATTCCTTCTGAAGTTAACTGTTATCAAATAATGGATTAGTCAATGATCTGTGTCTGTATATATAATCTTTTCACCAATAACCGAGACATCACTGAATATTATTTTTGTATCTGACAGTACATAATTCCCCTTAATATTAGGCTACATATGCAAACCACTTCTAATGATTTCATTTTTGATGCTGGAAATCACACACTCTTTTATATTAATTTCAACATTTTTTCTTAGGAAAGAAGTTTGGGCCTATAGTATAGAGTTGCATCCTGTTGATTAGACCCAACTAAAGAAGACTCATTGATTTAATTGTTGAATGGTGAGTGTGCACACAGATAAATCCCATTCATTCAGTCATTCTCAGGACTAACAATAACATTCACGCCAATTTTATAAATGATCCTTATTTCTTTATCTGTAAGTTCACATGCCTGTATGAACAATTCATGAAGGAAAGGTTGTTGTGGGAGGGGGGGGGGGGGTTTGCATCATTTTGGTGTGATGTAAAAACAAAATTAAAAAGTGAGAGAAAGTTGAAATGACAAATTGGAGGGAATGGACCCTTGAAGAACTCAACTAATAACTTTTCTCCAGCTACAAAAACTGGCTTTCAGCAATACCCTTTTGCCTCCTCAGATTGTGCCAAATGCAATGTTAACCATGCATTTAAAATAAATAGCCTAGAAGATGCTGACACATGCTCTTTTTCTAAAAAAGAGAGTTCTACTTCGAATGAGTTTAACATACCATACACTACATAAATAGCCAACATTCTTAAATCTAAAATATTCATACTCCCATGACTGATGGCCAAAACACCTAACACATTTGCTTCTTCTGCCATATTACATCTCCTCTTCAATGCAACATTATCATGTTTTAACTTACTGAAAATTCATTTTTTCCTTAGTACAACCCATCTTTGATGGACGGAGTGGGAAAACAGCAATAAAAAGTTGGTTGCACTTCTGATCTACTGAAAACAATGGGGCCTGGGTTACTCATGACAGCTCTACTCCATTTATTCTTAATGCATTTCAATGTTATCTCTTTCTCAAAGGTTACAGCAGGTTTAATGCAATGTAGTATATGCTCGTTCAAGTTTCCTATTAGACTACAGTTACACATTGAATTTCATAGGATTTTCTTATGTAGGGGGTATGCTGAGGTTTGTGATTCCATTCCCCTACAAGGGAGCCCCTGATGGCGCAGTGGATTAAACCACTGAGTTGCTGAACTTGCTGACTGAAAGGTTGGCGGTTCGAAACGAGGGAGCGGGGTGAGCTCCCGCTGTTAGCGTCAGCTTCTGCCAACCTAGCGGTTCAAAAACATGCAAATGTAAATAGATCAATAGGTACTGCTCCGGCGGGAAGGTAACGGCGCTCCATGTAGTCATGCCTGCCACATAACCTTGAAGATGTTTCTGGACAATGCTGGCTCTTTGGCTTAGAAATAGAGATGAGCACCAATCCCCAGAGTTGGAAACAACAAGACTTAATGTCAGGGGAAAATCTTTACCTTTACCTTACAGCACCTGTTATCCCTGATGTGTAGAAAAGTTTAAGGAGCCTTGTTCTAAGGGATTTCATCAGAATCTATAGCCCTTTATGATATAGAGTTGCATCATATATTACATATATACCTCTTCACCTGCAGGACTACCTGCATCCAACAAAATATTTGCTAAACTTCCAGCAATTCTATAGTATGTTTTCACTGAAAATTTCCATAGATACCTGCTATAAGACCTGCACTTTAATTATCACTACTGCTAATCTCTGGTATCCACTGTTCACTTTCTATTCCCCTGTTCTTTTTTTCCTATTGATGAGTCTACATTGTAGAACCAATGCAGTTTGACACCATTTTAATTGCCATGGCTCAATGCTATGAGATCATGGGAATTGCAAGTTGGTGAGACACCAGAACTATTTCAAAGAAAAGGCTAAACATCTTGTGATGTACGACTCCCCATGGTTCCATTGCATTGAGTCTGGTCTGAAACCTATATAAGCTGCTCAGACCATGAAAGACACCTTTGTGATCATGTCTGTTTAGAGCTTGAAAAGCTACTTTATTTTAAAAAATGGCTTACTACATTTACATCTCAGGGTTCCTCAAAAATCATCAGTATTCCAGTTGTAATTCTTAAAATGTAACCCTTTACTTTCACATATAAAAGTAAACACTGAAATGCCAAAAACTCCTGTCAGTGGTTTCTATGTCAATTGGATGATAAATCCATTTTGGGTTTTAGCCCACATTTTAAAGTTATCAAGGTATTGAATGGTATGGGAATTAGTACCTTAGACACTTCTTTAAAGATTGGACTAAATCTTGAACTGGATTTATGGTCCCACTGACACAGAAACAACCACAGGCACTGCCAGGATATAAAACAAACTTCAATAGTAAGACCTATGTAGTTATAAAACTGACTAAAACAATTACAATTTTTTTAAAAAGTGAAGTAAATGCTTCTTATGCTATAATTGCAACATTATGTAGTTATGCCTTAGATATTTTTAAAATAATTCATTATGTGAAACTCTTTATTTGTAGCTAGTTACTGTATATAGTTGAGTATAAGCCTAATTTTTCAGTCCTTTTTTAGGGCTGAAAAAGCTCCCCTCGGCTTATACTCGAGTGAGGGTCCTGGCCGGCTCCTATTCAGGTTGGCTTATACTTGAGTATATAGTATATACTTGAGTATATAGGTATTCAGAGTTGGACAGTTTTATCTTATTAAAATCTTATTATTATCTTTTCTCTTTTTTTTCTTCTCTTTCTTTTATATTTCATACTTTCCTATAAAAAAACTTGAATGTTCTCCCACTTTTATTGTAATCTCTGGAAAACCTATAAATAAAGTTTTTTTAAAAATAAAGTCTTATTATTATCTTAAATTACAGTTTTATAAATATTCAAAAACATTTAACCTACTGATGACTCAAATAATGCAATTTTATTAATATCTATTTTTATTTTTTAATTTGACCCGTAGCTGCTGTATTTCCCACTCTCGTCTTATACTCGAGTCAACAAGTTTTCCCAGTTTTTGTGGTAAAATTAGGTGCCTCGGCTTATATTCGGGTTGGCTTATACTCAAGTATATATGTTTTTCCATGCTCTGACTCTGCCATTGTAAGCATTATGCTACAAAAAGGTCAAGCTCCTCCAAGATGATTCTATGGTCAACTTCTAGTAAGGGGGTCAATTTGTAAGAGATTCCTAAACAGGTATTCAATCAGGTAAGAAACACATATTTTTATTTGCATTATTTGCACTTCCATGAGGGTTCTGCACTGCTAATTTCAACAAAATAGTAGGGCCTACTGTACATCTGTATCACATTTCAAAATATATGCCTGAAGACTTACCTCAACAAGAGCGCCAGTGGGCATTCTCAGAAAATGTCTGTAGAGTTCTTGGTAGCCTCCAAGATGAACTGTGTATATCATGATATGAACAGTGGTGCCTTCAGAGTCTCCTGAAGATTGCATTATTTCATCTTGATTATTGAAGTTGCTGCTGGACATTCCAGGCTGCTTGGCATGGTTTTTCCACATATAGTCATAGACCACCACCTAAAGAGGTACAAATCCTTTGCTATTCAATTTTGTAAACAAGACCTTAGTTAAAAGACTCGGCATAGTATAGTTATTCGAGTACTGGACTATGACTCTGGAGACTGTGGCTCAAATTCCCACTCAGCCATGGGTTACTGTAGGCAAGTCATATTCTTTCAGCGTACAACAATTTGAAAGACATTGTTAAAAATCCCAAAGATAGTAATGTGCTAGGCCCTCCAATGGAATCCAATACCTTTTCATCAGCCGCTCCACGACTGTAGAATGACCTGCCGGTAGA
The DNA here is from genome assembly GCF_035594765.1 of Anolis carolinensis. Classification (NCBI taxonomy): domain Eukaryota; kingdom Metazoa; phylum Chordata; class Lepidosauria; order Squamata; family Anolidae; genus Anolis; species Anolis carolinensis. The sequence continues at coordinate 122,033,879 of NC_085844.1, forward strand.
GCTCTGACAACTGGATCAGCTGTTGGCATTTAAGATACAAGTGAAGACCTATCTATTCCAGTAGGCCTGACCAGGCAGTTTTAATGGTGAATGGTGAATTTTCTAGTGTATGCCTGGTTTTTGTTTTGTGTATTTTGATATGTATTTTATGAAGGCATGTTTTAATGTGTGTATTTTATAGAGTGTTTTAAAAAGATTATGTGTTTGTTTATAGTTCTAGTAATGCTGTAACCTGCCTTGAGCCAGAAAAAATAAAATAAAATAAAATAATAATAATAATAATAATAATAATTATTATTATTATTATCTTCAGTCTTTCTTTAAACCTTCTCACCCTCAGAAGCATGTTTGAAAGACTCTAGAAGTTCCTCAACCACCTCTAAAGTCATTCTCTCAAGACAGGCATTTGGTCTTTAAAATGGGTTATTGTGGAAGAAGGGCCTAAATATCCTAAAGCCACCAGATCTTGTCTGATCTTGGCTGCTAAGCACAGTCAGCTCTGATGTTTATGAGATCTCCAATGAATACCAAGTACTGTAGGCTACATTTCAGAAGACGGAACTGCCAAAACTACTTCTGAGAACTTCTTGCTTTAAAAAAACCTGTGACATTTATGCAGTCACTAGCAGTCAACTGACAAATTGAAGGTAGACACACATACATTGTGGAAAGAGACTGTAGTTTCTTTATCATTTTTATTGATGTGTTTTCATTTATTTACACTTTAAATCTCTGCACATATATTGTAACTGTTTTAATTTATATTTCTATTTTATCATAAAAATGCAAGTGTAAAAAATGAATGCAAAAAACAAAAACAAATAAAACCCCATGTCCATTTATTTATTTCATTCATTTTTACCCCACCTTTCTCACCCCATGGGGACTCAAGGTAACTTCCAACTCGGCAAAATGCAATGCCATATAAAACATAATAATAAAATACATTCCATCAATAAAAACCAATTAAAACAGTCAGGCAATTAAAACATGTATAACGAACAAATTGAAATGTATAAAGTGCTTGCTTCCATTCATCCATAATCCTTACTCATAATCTTTAATTCAGACTGGGATTTATTAGTTCAGAATGTATATCTGTTAGAATGGCTTATATCTACTATGTGCAGAATAACCTGGAGTTAGTACCAAGGAGAATCTGCTGTCATCTAAAATCTCTATCATTAAGTTAATCAAAAATGTCCACTTCTCTCTTCATAGGTCAAATGTGACTTCATAAATCTGCTGAGACAGACTAGACAAGAGATGGTGCATATAAGACATGTCAGAGTCACTGAAGACAGCTATGATCTAGATTCACAGGAGCCAACAAGAGACCACAAAATTCCAGAGCACCATCCAGTAATCCTTAAGTGAATTCCATCTTTCAGCAGAAAAACAAATTAAGGGCAATAATTCAGCGAAAAGAGACAGGCCAAAACAGGTTCAAAATGCTGAATATTTCACGGGATTGTTTAATTAAAACAGGAGCATGGTGCTTTAAATTGCACTGTAACAATTTCAGGCTGAAATTAAGTTGCTACGAATGCCCTTACAGTTGATTTAAGTTGCTATAATTACAAAATATTACGTGGATTGAACACTGAGATAACACTTGAAGGGGGTTTCCAGTGTGTATCATCAACTCCTTTTCTCTGTCTATTCATTGGTCCTCAACTTTGTGTCAGTTTATAAAAGAAGAGGTAAGCAAAAAACTCTTTAAAACAGTGGTTCTCAACCTAGTTCTTCAACTCCCAGAAATCCTAACAGCTGGTAAACTGGCTGGAATTTCTGGGAATTGTAGGCTAAAAACATCTGGGGACTCCAGGATGAGAACCACTGTTTTAAACTGAAATCTACCCATGTACTTAAGGAAGCTTAACTTTCCATGGAATACACTTTCCTTCTAAACAATCATATTCAGTAATTGCTCTTCTCCCAAATCAAAAAGGGAAGGGTTCTCTTTGGTGATTTAGTAAAGGTTCAGATGTTATTATATTGCGTGGATTCCAAAAACCCAAGGAAGATTTGGAAAGATTTCTACTTGTGAAGGATATTTATCTACTGTAAGGAGAATGTCCCCAAATGTTGTTGCCATGTACAGTGCTCAAAATACCTAGGCTGTGTTTTGATGGAATCTTAAAGGTCGTGGATTCATCCTATGTGAGGAACAACAAAGAAATAATTTCCTCTAGATATTACATTTTATTAATAAAAATTGCACCTGATGAAAATTCTGCTTTCTTTCAAACTCTGGCTTGAGAGAAGTCTCAAATATTTTAAAGATGTAACATATTTCTCATATATTTCTCACTATGAATGAGAGAGAATTTCTAATAATCAGACATTCTCTCCCACAGTTCCCAATACCGCAAGGCAAGGGGGCATTGACAATTGGATTAACTGGTGCTTCAAAACTCTGAATATGAAATGGAACATGATGACTGACACCTTCATTTCTTGAACCTTCCTAACAGTCACAAGAACTGACAAACTGGCTTCGCTATAATCTGTGATATCATGGTTAAGAGTCGCTAAAAGTGCTATACTAAGAAAGATTACAAAAGGGAAGAGAATGAGTCCCTAGTCTAATTTATTGGATTTATATCTTTCCAGCTAGCCTCCACTGAAAGATGGAGGCTCCCTTGGAAGGATATTTTGCCCACTGAGAGAATATCCTAGTGTCCACTGCCTAGGATGTTGTGATTAGATATGGAAGACACAACATCAGTTCTCTACTAATCTCTACTGTGTATTAGACAGACTTGGGAAGTCACTCTCAACTACAGTTACCTCACAGGCCAGAACATTGCTCTAAGCAACTTGGAGGAAGTGTGTGTGATGCAAAGGCAACCGTAGGTCACTGCTGTTACCATGCATTATCAGACATGCGTCTGTAGTCTACATCTCTGTCTTCAGGGTATAAACTCTTTGTGAACATGAATGTATGGGGAATAGTGTTACCTAAGTGTACTAGAGAGAGGATTTACCACAGTGATTCAGATTCTATTCTACTAGGCTAGATGGTATAGCTGGCTCAAGCATTCTCATATTTGCCAATATACTCCAGAGAACAGTATGAGCAGCTTTGGAACAAAGTTTGGCTAAAAAGCTGCCTTCAAAAGCAGGACTCCAGAATAAGTCTCCCAGTAGAACTCTTCCAAAACTACCCAGACAGCTTATTTGTCACTGACTGAAACTGCTTTCACACTATCCCTGTATTCCAGATTATTTGCTTTGAACTAGATTATATGAGTCTCCACTGCCAGATAAGAAGGTAATCTGAGAGCAGATCCTGGGATATAGGGGCAGTGTAGAAGGGGCCTAAATCTAGAATTGCATGCTTGTGGTTTTCCAGAATTGTCATTAAATTGTTGGACTCTTAGACAAATGGTAAGGTAGAAACCAAATCTAATTAAAAAGAGGAAAAAGAAGAGGAGGGGGAAAGAGGAAAAAGAAGGATTTATCTTCAAGGGATAGTTTAGTTTCCATGTCCACCAAATAAAGTTAGATATTTTTGCTCAAAGTGAGGAAAGGAGGAGTTCGGGTGTGTAGGGCACTTTAAAGTCCTTTATGGAATTGATACTCCAGGCCTCTCACATCAACTGATAGGTGAGATGGTGTTGCTTTGATTTAGATTATGGGGTTTTTTTTCGTGTCAGGAGTGACTTGAGAAACTGCAAGTTGCTTCTGGAGTGAGAGAATTAGCTGTCTGCAAGGACGTTGCCCAGGGGACGCCCAGATGTTTTGATGTTTTACCATCCTTATGGGAGGATTCCCTCATGTCCCCACATGGAGCTGGAGCTAATAGAGGGAGCTCATCCGCGCTCTCCCCGGTAGTTTATGGGTGCCTCCTCACCTTTCCTGTAAGAAGCCTAAGTCTACCCACGGGATGAGATAGCAGAGGAGCACCTAAGTCTTCATGGACCACTTAAAATATTGGAACTAACCCTTCAAAAACAATAGAACATTCACAACAAGAAAATATGTTTGTTTTAAAAATTACCTTTCAGTACCATCTAGATTTTCAGTCAGTGTGACCATAAAGATGGAACTTTTCCTTATATGCTTTTATTTTTGTACTCATTTTTCACATTGTGTGCTTCGAATAAATAAGGAACAACGTGATATCACTCTTACTCTGAATATGCATCTTGATCTACATCTTAACCTACATACAAGGAGGAACCCTTCCAGGACAACAGATGACTGAGGAATTCTATCTGATGCTAGATAACTTCCTCCTCTTCATTCTCTGGCTTTGTTGTTGTGATGAGCAGGATGCTGTCCACCTTGGAGAGCTGTCCATAAAATATGCATCTTTTACAAAATAAATGGAGATATATTCCTGCAATCTTAGGGTCGAAAGATGCCACAAGATCAGGAATACACAATTATTGCCATCTTTCAGGATGGCCCTTCAATCTCTGTTCAAAGACTTCTAAAGAAGGAGGGACCATCACTATCTCAGGCAGTTGAACACCCTTTTTAATAAAAAAATTCTACCTTTATTTAAATGATATCTCTTTTCTTGTAATGTGGTTTCATTGGTTCTGTTCTAAACTCCAGACCACCAGAAAACAAGCTCACCCCAACTTCTACCTGACATACTACTTTTCGTAGGGGGTTATTTCTCAAAATCCTTTTCAAGAACCACCTCCTTCCACTCAAGGCCCTCAAATAGGACTTTCACTGAAATAGTGCTTTTATGCTAATTATTTCAGGTCTGTGTAGTTATGAGGAATCACCTTGAGAACATATTTAGGGGTTAGGTGATATCCTTCTGAATAAATAAACGAAGGAATCATAACTGATATGGCAAACAGTGCTTTCAGATAACTTCATTAATCTCAAGCAAGAGTTCAGTGCTTGAGTGCGTGTCACTTTCCACTCAGAGAAACAATGCACTTATATTTTAGAAATGGCACATTTTCTGCATGAATAACTGGTTATGAGCTTTTAGTTTTAACTGGAGGCAAATAAAAAATGTGTGTTTATTAGATAATATTTATTTATTCCTGACTTTAATTTTTCAGTTATAGAAGTACAACCCCACCAACTAGCACCTCATTTTATGAAATATGAGCTATGTAACCAGTTGTGTTATAATTTGAGACTTTTATGCCTAGAACAGCCACATGACAACAGTGGTGAGTGACCTTTTTTTAAAAAAACTGTAAATAAGAAATATAAATTTATTGGACCATTTTAAAATCAACTATTTAGTTAAATATATTTAACAAAGTAACTGCTCCTGACCCAGCCCCACAAGCCTGACAGAAATTCACTAGTGCTCCAATTGCTGACTGAATGGGTCTCCCTTTCTCCTTGCACCTCCTCACCATACAGCTGATGCCCAATAAAGTAGGTTAGTGGGTGATGCCATGGACTGTTCAGGAGAATATGTGTTTCATTTATTAGAGATAATAAAATAACTATCTGTTGGGAAGGAGCGAGCGAATGAAATATTAGGAGTGAGTGCTAATTGGTGTAATGTCTGAATCCCTAATGCAACAGGTCAAGGGTTTGGAGTGCAAGTACAAATTAAAGGAGGAGTTTGTGTTTTCAATTCTACATTAAATTTACATACATCCCAAGTCATCAACTTCATGAGGAAATTGTATATACCGAGCATTTAATCTTTGTTGAAATATCATAGCTCTTAGAAAACCATAGTAATGTATGTTATAGGTTGTAGATATAAATAAATAGAAGCTTTACCACAGTTTCTGAACCAAGATATACCTTGCAGTATAGTAAAGTGTCACTCAAGCTTGTGTAAGAAATAACAGTATCTTCATTTCAGTTCAAAAGATCAAACAGGGCAACAATATATACAGCAGTCTCTCTGAATTCAAACAGAGAACAGAGGAAATGAAGTCCCTTTAAACAGTCTTTAAATATTTCCTTATAAATAATCAGGTTTTGGAGAGTTGGCAGCCATTTCCTTCCTGACCATTTCCAGTTAGCGCTCTCTTTACTCTCAGAGGTGAAAGCGACAGTTAAAACTGTTTGTCCCAGCAGCAAGCAAGAGACAGTAGCCAATCAGAATTCTGGCTCCTGACTGGCTCAGCCAATCAGCTGTCAACACATGCCTTTCCAGTCAACCCATTATATTATGGTGTCCTTTTACTAATCTCCACGATGTAGACTCTAAATTCACAGCCCCACAATGTACTGTGTCTTCATACAGTGAACTTTAGTCAGAAACATGCATGCCTATATGAATGTAGATTGCAAGGGTCATGTTTGCACACTCTTAAAAGTATATATTCATAACCCACACCAACAAATCAGCAGTAAAATCACTGATTCTGTATCAAATCCCACAAGGAAAGAATACAGAACTCCCACCAGCTGCTATCAGTCAAGGTAAAACAAACTATTTAAAAAACCTCTACAAAATCCACAACCCTCATGGCCTCTCTGTCTGTGTCTCAATTTAGACTGCCAGGACTCCTACAGCAAAATTTAGAACTGCACAGTGGCATGTGATTGTAATCTGAACACATAGCACATGCTGCTACAAAATACCTTTGCCATTTCTTTATGCAGATGTTCATGCTTTATGGCTTAGAACTACATTCCATGACATTTAGAAGGATAAATTTATACTCTGTCTTTTCTGCAAAGCTGGGATTCAAGGCAGCTTACATGATAAAAAGAAATACAAGCGGAAAGAAAGCATAGCTAAGACATACAAAAAAATTTACATTTAAAACAGCATTAAGCTGTCTCCGGCATTAAAACAGCAGTTTCAAAGGAAGGATAAAAGTAATACAGCATATTAAGGGAAGTCCTTTCCTTGTGAAACAGCCAGTTCTCCAAAGTCTATTGGAATAAAAAGGGTTTCACCTGCCAATGGAAGGACAATTAGATGGGAACCAATTTAGCCTCTTAAGAACGGAGTCCCACGACCACTGAGAAAGAACTTCCTTGTGTTTCCACCAAACATGAATGTGAGCATGTCCTCCAAAGATCTCAGAGCTTAGTTAAGTTAATATGAAAAAACACAGATAGCCTGGATCCAATCACGTGGGACTTTGCAGGTCATGGACTATTTAGTAGTTGTTGTTTGCTTTCAGCAAAGCAGAATAAAATCATCAGAATTGGAAAATAGATTACACTAATGCAGAATAATATATTCAGGCTTCATTGAAGAGAACAAAACTTTTTTTTAAAAATTCATAGCCTAGAAACAGCAGAATGTGGTCAAGATGATGATGATGATCATCATCATCATTTATATCCTACCTTGCTCCTGACAAGGATAACCTGGATGTTCCAGCAAGCATTTGAGAACGATTGGTCCCTAGATATAAATGCCCAGTCCCTAGGTCACCAGGTAGTATTCTGTTATCTTCACCTTATCCATTTCCGTGGCCTTATCGTACGTTGTTTGCACTATCCCATGCCTTGAATAACCTGGTCATGCTCATGTTTATAATTATGGTCATTGGTTCCTGTTGAACACGGCCTGATGGAGCCTCAATGATGCTGATTTTCTCATATGTTCAATTATGTTTTATTCGGATAGTTTATTTTATGATGCCTTTATTTTATTTTTATTGGTGGTTTGTTTTAATGGATTGTTGTTTTTATGTATGTTTGGACTTTCTGTCCCATACGTAAGCTCCTCGAGTCCCTCAGGTGGTGGGGTATAAAAATAAAGTTGTTGTTGTTGTTGTTGTTGTTATTGTTATTATTATTCACAGTGGTTAGGTAAAGGTAAAGGTTTTCCCTGACGTTAAGTCCAGTCGTGACCGACTCTGGGGGTTGGTGCTCATTTCCATTTCTAAGTCGAAGGGCTGGCGTTGTCCATAGACATCTCCAGGACATGTGGCCGGCATGACTGCATGGAGCGCCATTACCTTCCCGCCAGAGCGGTACCTATTGATCTACTCACATTTCCATGTTTTCGAATTGCTAGGTTGGCAGGAGCTGGGGCTAACAGCGGGCACTCATTCCGCTGCTGGGATTTGAACCTGGGACCTTTTGGACCAAGTTCAGCAGCTCAGCGCTTTAACACACTGTGCTACCAGGGGCCCCTCACTGTGGTTAAAACAATACAAATATAAAACAATACAAGAGTATTAGGAAATAGATAAATATAAGATTTTAAAAATAATTAAATCATTTGTGAAGTTTAAATATTTTGTACTGCTCCATTATCTGGGCAGAGGCCACTAAAGGGCGCTAGACAGAGAAGGATAGTCCACTTTACGGGGGGAGGATGGTTGAAGAAGTAAAACCATTTCCCCCTGTTTTCCTGTTATTCCCTTCATCCATGTCACTGTTGTGGAAACAACCCTCATTTATGAAATGGAAAAGGGGGAGGGGGAATAACCAGCAAAAATGGGGAAAATGATTTTCCTCCTTCATAAAATCGACTATTGTTCTTTGTCTGGGCCCCCTTTTGGAGTCCGACCAGATAATAGAACAGTACAAAATATTTAAAATATTAAAATGCATTACGAATTTATTTACAAACCTTAAAAACAGAACCATGCAACACTGAAAGCCTGATTTTAGCCTCTTTGAAAAAGATAGAAATAAGTGTTAATGAGGAAGAATCCACAAGTCAGGACAGAATGCAGAAGTTTGCTTTTGTTATCAGCTTGTCAGATGAAACCATGGTAGGGATGGGCCTTTCACACTGAAGAAAACAATGTAAAACAATGAGTTCGGTATGTTCAGTTCTGTAAAAGAGGTGGATCTGTTTCTTCTTAAACAGTATAAGTTGCTTCAGCCCCTTTAAGATCATGGTTTTTCTCTCTCTTCCTTTTAATAATAATAATTATGATGAAACCATTGATCATATCATCAGCTGCAGTAAGAAAAGCGCACAGACTGACTACAACAGAGGAACAACTATGTGGCCCAAATGATGCATTGGAACTTATGCCTCAAGTACCATCTCCCAGCAGTAAAGAACTGGTGGGATCACAAACCTGCAAAGGTAATGGAAAATGAACACGCAAAGATACTGTGGGACTTCCGAATCCAGACTGACAAAGTTCTGGAATACAACACACCAGACATCACAGTTGTGGAAAAGAAAAAGGTTTGGATTATTGATGTCGCCATCCCAGGTGACGGTCGAATTGATAAAAAACAACAGGAGAAACTCAGCCGCTATCAGGACCTCAAGATCGAACTTCGAAGACTCTGGCAGAAACCAGTACAGGTGGTCCCGCTGGTGATCGGCACATTGAGTGTTGTGCCAAAAAGATCTCAGCCAACATTTGGAAACAATAGACATTGACAAAATTAGGATCTGCCAACTGCAAAAGGCCACCCTACTGGGATCTGCACACATCATCCGAAAATACATCACACAGTCCTAAACGCTTGGGAAGTTTTCGGCTTGTGCTTTTTTGATACGAAATCCAGCATATGTATCTTGTTTGCTGTGTCATACAATGTTGTTGTGTCAATAATAATAATAATAATAATAATAATAATAATAATAATAATTTATTTGTATCCTGCTACCATTTACCCTAGGAGACTTGGAGCAGCTTACACACAGTAACAGTACATCTCTCTCTTGTCCAAGATGCAACAAAAAAAATACATCACTATGTTATTTATTGATTGGGAATTTAAAGACAGTGATAGTGAATTTATCATAACTGGTCTAACCCATTTCTCTATTAGGGCAATGCTTTTATTATTACAATATAAAACGTAATATTTTTATTCAAGGAAGAAAAAGACTGCTGCATGGTGCATATCTATATTCCAAATGCAGTCTCCGTGTCCTAAACAACCAGCCAACAGAATCTCCTACAGCTATTGAAGAGGAGTGAAGGGGGGAGGGACAGATTATTTATGAAGAGTGACAAAATAAGATCATGTGGAAGGCTGTCATGAAATGCTTGTTGCATAATACATGATGGATCAGTTCTATTATTTAACTTTCCCAAATATATGACAATAAAGAGAGATGCTAAGCATCATAGGCAGCATTAATTTACAGTAGAAAAAATAATTAGAATCTCTCTCTTTTTTTGAAGAATGGAGTGAAAATGTAAACAATGCTTCCCTCCAGGCTAGCACTTCATCAAGTTGACAGGTGCATTTGAATTTCCATGGGTGGGGGGACATAATAGGTTATTTATGTGTCATTTTAATAGAAAGGCCCGGCCATCAAGATGGACAGGAGACTTTATCAGGACTGCTGTTTGCAACTTATCCACCAATTTAATACCCCAGGAAAACTACCTGAAATAAAATGGACGCATTTTTTCTTATACACAGCATTATATACACACTAATACAGGTGTTGTTCACTGCCAACCCTTTGCTCACTGGGTGCTCCCAGTTCATCTCTCTCTCCCAACTCAATGATTGTAATGCAAGATTGTAGTGTTGGTACTCAAAGAAGATAAATAAAGGTGCTATAATTATTGGCTGAGTCTGACCATACCTGAAAGTAAATAGTATGTTATGTAATTGGTGGAAGTCGGGTGGATCATACCTCAGTGCACATGCTTTGTCTGCAGAGAATCTGAGTTCTGGGCAGAAATAGGATTAGGCATACAAAAGACTTTTGAACACTTCAAGCATTTAAAGGAGGCAATACAGAGATAGAATGATAAATAGTCTGATTTGGCCGCTTTCTCTGTTCCTCCATGAGGAAGATCAATTGGGCAAAAAGGTCTGTGAGGTAAAGTGGATATTACACAGAAAGCTACACTTCTAATTCTCCAGATGTATTATGTAACAATATAGTTTACGTTAAACAATAAAAATTGTAACACAGGTTTTACTGGATACAAACAGTAGGTTCCTGTGAATATACTTAATATATATATACAGTAGTCTCACTTATCCAAGCCTCGCTTATCCAAGCCTCTGGATTATCCAAGCCATTTTTGTAGTCAATATTTTCAATATATTGTGATATTTTGGTGCTAAATTCGTAAATACAGTAATTACTACATAGCATTACTGCGTATTGAACTACTGTCAAATTTGTTGTATAACATGATGTTTTGGTGCTTAATTTGTAAAATCATAACCTAATTTGATGTTTAATAGCCTTTTTCTTAATCCCTCCTTATTATCCAAGATATTTGCTTATCCAAGCTTCTGCCGGCCTGTTTAGCTTGGATAAGTGAGACTCTACTGTATATATATATACAGTAGAGTCTCACTTATCCAACATAAACGGGCCAGCAGAATGTTGGATAAGTGAATATGTTGGATAATAAGGAGGGATTAAGGAAAAGCCTATGAAACATCAAATTAGGTTATGATTTTACAAATTAAGCACCAAAACATCATGTTATACAACAAATTTGACAAAAAAGTAGTTCAATACGCAGTAATGCTATGTAGTAATTACTGTATTTATGGATTTAGCACCAAAATATCACGATGTATTGAAAACATTGACTACAAAAATGCGTTGGATAATCCAGAACGTTGGATAAGCAAGTGTTGGATAAGTGAGACTCTACTGTATATATACACACACACATATATACACACACACACACACACACACACACACACACACATATATCACAATAATAATATAATAATAACACTTTGTTTATATTCTGTCCTTCTCCCCGAGGAGACTCAGAGTCGATTACAGCATATAAACAGACACAGGCCATGTTACAATGGAACACACAAATACATAGACAAAGGCAAAGGCTTCTCCTTTCATTTCTGGTTCTGGAGGTGGTGCTCATCTCCAGCTCTGGGGAAGGTACTTATCTCCATTTCCAAACCGAGGAGCCTGCGTTGTCAGTAGACACCTTGTGGTCATGTTGCCGGCATGACTGCACGGAGTGTCTGTTTACCTTCCCTTCAAGATGGCACCTATTGATCTACTCACATTTGCATGTTTTCAAATTGTTAGGTTGGCAGGCGCTAGGACTAACAGCAGGAGCTCACCCCATCCCATGGATTCAAACTGCCAAACATCAGGTCAGCACTTCAGCAGCACAAGGGTTTAACCCATTGTGCCACTGTTCCCCTCCCCTGGTTAAAGGTTGCCTTTACCAATTTAACTATTCTCCAAACAGATAAACCAGTTTGGACCCCACTATGACCTCCTATTCATCTCCCTTCCATCTGTTTCTTTGAGGGAAAATGAAAAACATCTAGCCCAACTCACTTGAAATTGTGACCTGTACAAATATTCTATAGTTTCTTAGCCACCTTCCATCTACATCCAGTAAAGTGGTGGTAGCCTAGCGAGACACATAGTCCAAAAGTAATTTCTTCTAAGTAGTACGGAAAGGGGCATGTTTTCTATCACAGTCAATTTTTACATGTAATCAATTAGTAATCTGTAGTTCTGTTCTTGGTTGCACAATAAAGCCACATGATGGAAAAGGTAGACAGTTTGATCCTCTGCTGATGTTGTTGTTATATGAGTCACTGTAACAGCTAGCCTTGCTGGCTGAGGATGGTCAACACAGTCTACACTATGGATAGGCATTAGGCAAAATGAAGCCTCCAAAAAGTCGTGGGTGCCCCAGAGGAACCTAAGGTGCCTCAAATATCTTCTAATGTGGGGAACATTTTCACAATGGCTTTTTGTAAATCAGGAAGTGGCTATGTGTCAGAACCCTGGCTGCTGGGCACCAAAAACCATACACGGAGGCCAATCTCTATCTAATATCTTTATTAAGGAAATATATAAAAGCAACAAAAACAAGTGAAGAATATAGTTCAGAAGCAGACCTTTCAAATGAGGTCAAATATAGTCCAAAAATGTATTGTCCAATAAATGATATTAGAGTTCAAAGTTTTAATCCACTTGACCGAAACACACACTTTGCCAAGCAATAGTGTGGGGAAATGTCAGAGTCTTAGAGTCCAATGAAGCTTGATAGCAAGGCTGGAAATATACTTGATTCTTGGCTAGGTCCGTGACTGGAAACAAGGCAAAACATGAAACGGGGAGCAGGGTCTGTGGTTGAACAGCAAGGCTCGGCAAGGCTTGAAGCTTGATCCGGGAAGCAAGGAACTGGGGTTACGAAGTCCACACACGATCTCACTCCTGAAGCTGATCAATTGACTCCGCAAAGAATCTCTCGCGCCAAACACCTATATTGGGTCTCGTTTTCCCGCCAACAAATCTCTTTCCCTAGAGAACAAGAAGCGAAACCCAACTCTGTCCAGATGCAAGACTCCTTAGAATTTCCCAAGGGAAGCAGTCCTAATCAGCTTGTTGTTTGGCAGCGATCCGTGAACTCCTCCGTTGGGCCTCTCTAACTCCTCTGTCTCTAGAATAAAATTCTTTCCTGGGAAACGGAGGGGAGTCCTGCCCAAGGCCTGTTTTGCTGAATTCTTGAGGGCAAACGTCAACATCCGGCAGGTGAAGAGACTCCGGCTCTTGTTGCACCGGCGAAAACCCCATGTTTTCATCTTCATCTGCCATAATAGTACTAGGAACAGGACTACAAGGCCCATGAGGCATCACACTATGATGGGAACATGGCAGAAGTGTCCCCACACCACGGAGAGGGCATTTTTAGCTTTATTTTTGTAGGCATGCAAACCTCAGAAGTCAGCTGTGGTACCAGTGACTCTCACAGTTGTCAGTCTCTGATCTAGACAGTTACAGATGACCCATCTTTCTCCATGACATTTGCTTTTTCATGTCACTTGCTAGCTGAAAAAGAGTCACCTCTATCCTGTCCACAGAAAAATATTTAATTCCTGAACTAAAAATAAAAAAAACAGCAGTGCATATAATTTAAACTTTTCATAAAGATATTCCACAGTCACTGCCAGCATATTACACATAGAGAAATCGGTAAATACAGTTTGGAGGGGGGCAGATGTTAGCAAAATAATACTGGGAGAGGGCTTTTCGTTCAAGTTCAGATTCACAGCACATGTTGTGAAAGAATGATATTTTCCAAACTGGTGAAATTCATAATTTGTTTGACGATTTGGAGCGCTGTGCAAAAAATAATGACGACCATAATTTAGAGGGCAAGTGTGTCCAAATCCATCTCTTTGTGATTCTGCTCCATGTAGACATCATTATCAACCCAGCAGCTCTACTACACGAACTCAGCTACAATGTTCAATCAATGTCAGAATATTTTGGGTACTAGCTATTGGGGGAAATGGCCTCACACAATGTGTCAGCTTGCAGTTTTCAGAGCTGATTCATCATAGGTCTTTTCTCGCCCATGCTATTTGTAGCTCAGGCTTTGAACATAAAGGTGGTGAGAGGAATAGAAAGAGAAGGAAAGACACCAGCCCCTTTCTACAGAAGAGAGTCATTTCATTTTGCTGGACAAATTAGAATGAGAGAGAGCAGCTACAGCAATACTAGACAAAGTGTGTGTTTCAGAGATGGAAGTGCCTTTTGCCTGTGGGATCAGTGCTCTCTGAGATGTATTACACTCTCCACAGCAAAACAGAGTTCTTGGGATTTTGTTTCCCCACCTGGCTCTTTTTCATAAAACTGTGTTTTTGAGGCATGCTTTATCAATTTTATTTCACCACAAGCTACTTGTGGCCACAATCCTGCACATTGCTACAGCTGTATTCCATCTGAGCCTCCCAAAACTCATCTTAAAAGCAGGCAGCCATAGTGAGTGAAGACATTCTATGGTACTGGTGAAAAGGGTGATGAAATATGACATATCCAACCTATTCCTGCCAGCAAACCACAACTAGCAAAAGCAGGGATCCTTTTGGATTGTGTCACCCCCCCCCCCCCCACTTCACTATGGCTCAGTGGCAGGAGGGGCTGTGCACATCATCCTTCAGTGCCTCACTTCCTAATAATAATAATAATAATAATAATAATAATAATAATAATAATAAGTTCTGGAACACAACACACCAGATATCACAGTTGTGGAAAAGAACAAGGTTTGGATAATTGATGTCGCCATCCCAGGTGACAGTCGCTATCAGGACCTCAAGATTGAACTTCAAAGACTCTGGCAGAAACCAGTGCTAGTGGTCCCGGTGGTGATGGGCACATTGGGTGCCGTGCCAAAAGATCTCAGCCGGCATTTGGAAACAATAGACATTGACAAAATTACGATCTGCCAACTGCAAAAGGCCACCCTGCTGGGATCTGCACGCATCATCCGAAAATACATCACACAGTCCTAGACACTTGGGAAGTGTTCGACTTGTGGTTTTGTGAAACGAAATCCAGCATGTCTATCTTGTTTGCTGTGTCATACAACATCGTTGTGTCAATAATAATAATAATAATAATAATCTTTATTTATACCCCGCCACCATCTCCCCAACGGGGACTCGGGGCGGCTTACATGGGGCCATGCCCAGAACAATACAATATCACAGAATATAAATAAAACAACAAATCATAACACATTAAACAATGCAATAAAAGATAATATACACTACATTAAGAAAAATCAAAAGAACAATAAAACCAAGGGCGGATACTGCAGAACTCATTTGCTTGGTATGACTGCCTGCTTTTTAAGGTGAATTCTATGAGCTTTTGCAGTCATGGCAAAGGCACCAGAGTTGTAAATGTGAATATAAAACAATTACAACATAATAAGTGTGAAGTCTTGGCTCTGCCTTTCCTCCCCTTTGCTTTAATTCCCTCTGCTTAGGTTTCTCCCAATAGTGTAGATGCCTCCATTTGTATTAGTATTTGGGTGGAGTATAAAAATTCCCCTAGAGGCCAGCCTTAGTTGGTCTTTTCCATTTGCCTGTTACAGAGCTTGCTTGATAGACTCCTTTTTTCTTTCTGCAACAGAGCTACAGTCATTAGTGGTCTGGTCATTGTTTTGTAATCTTAGGCCCAGCAATCTAAAACAGGCATCCTTAGCACTAAACTCAGTCATAGTGAGAACAGAAACTTGCAGTCAGCCTAAGTTTCACAAAATAGAAGATCAAGACAGCTTATAAACACCATCTTATAATCCATTGCTTTATATCAAAGGCAAAAGACTTTCAAGGATTCCTGAGAGATGACTGCAACCAGCAAAAACTCCTTTCGTAATGCATTGTTTTAAGCTATCTTACAATAGTCCCGGGTGGAGTTGGCCCTTTGTTCTTCCTGTTTTGAGTAAACTGATTTTGGTTATCTTTTCACTTTGCCTAAAGTGCCTCTGTATGTTAAGGATCTTGATCTTAATAGAAGGTATACAGATAGCCCCCGGGTAAAGCCAGACACCATAGTTTCCCCAAAGGCTCGGGCGTGCCATCATAATAAGTCTAGCTTAGGATATTCAGCTGTCTAACAGGATGCCATCCCACATTTCTAAATCAGCGATTCATACATTGTTATATATGCTATGTAACATATCTTGATATATGTTGTCTAATGCCCCATTCACACTGATCATTTAATGAAGTTTCAAACTGGGATAGAAGAAAGTGGTTTTACTGTGCAGATGATCATATAGGAAATCCAGTTTGAGGACTAAGGGCCCTTCCAGACAGGCCCTATATCCCAGGTTCTGATCCCAGATTTTCTGTTTATCCCTGATTATCTGGCCATGAGGACTCATATAATCCAGATTAAAGCAGAAAACCTGGGATCAGATCCTGGGTTTTAGGGCCTGTCTGGAAGGGCCCTAGATGGCAGTTTCACAAACCAAAGAGCACTGAAGAACTTGCATTTTTGTGAGTTTATTGTCTAGCCACCTCAGTTTGAAGCTAGCTGCATTAAATGTTTAGTGTAGACTGAGGCTATGAATGGATTTCTTTGGCCAGAAGGATTGTGTGGAAGAATGAAAGATCACAAAAACAATTCCAGAGGGCCACATGTGGCTTCATGATCATAACTTGCCACTCTGATCTTATCCAGGTGTTTTGAAGCAAACATCCATTCTGGCAAGTACAGCTAATGGTAAAGGACTAGGACAGTGGTTCTCAACCTGTGGGTCCCCGGGTGTTTTGGCCTACAACTCTCAGAAATTCCAGCCAGTTTACCAGCTGTTAGGATTTCTGAGAGTTGAAGGCTAAAACATCTGGGGACCTACAGGTTGAGAACCAGTGGACTAGGAGATTTGTTTCAAACATCTGAAAAGTATAAGATAGTCTGATGCAAAGATTATAGAGCAGTGGTTCTCAACCTGTGGGTCCCCAGGTTGTCCTAAAAATCCTTACAGCTGGTAAACTGGCTGGGATTTCTGAGAGTTGTAGGCCAAAACACCTGGGGACCCACAGTGTTCTAGAAGAAGATCAAAGGAAGGCTCCAGTTCTAAGATAGTCATGACCAAATGCAGTCAGAATGGGACAAATGCATAGTTAAGGCTAAAAAGCAACTCAGCAATTTCTCTCCCTCTCACCATGGAAAGTAGTAAGGCTTACTTCTGCTAACACATGGACAGGATTACTCTTTAAACATCTTTATGCACATCATATCACAACACACCCTGAATACAACAGCAAAAAACTCAGAGCTTCCATTACTGGGGAGAAGGGAGAGTTTATAACTGCAGGGCATGTTTATCTGGGGTTAGATTAGTGTGAACACTAAGTCACACTCTCATCATAAGGGAAAGGGAAAGGCAACACCACCTCTGAAAAAAACTTTTGAAGAAAACCCTGTGATAGATTTATCTTGACATTACCATAAGTCTAAAATGACTTGAAGGCACACAACAGCAACAACAGCAACCTCAAAAATATTATGGTTACAGAGTTAATGACATGGCTTCTTTTAGTTTTAACATTTTGTTAGCCAGAATATCTTATTAATGGGAGCTGGTACTTTGGTTTAAGTGAAAAGGGACAATGAAATTCAGAAAGGAACTGAATGTCACTTGAAGACAGAACCTTTTAATCAATCTCAGGCATGGACGATTGAGGATTTATGAGGGTCTCTCACCCATAGGTGTGATGTAAGTAACATAATCCAATGTAACTGTTAACATTTGCATCTGGGCATCTGCTAGTGAACCATGCTAGAGTTGTGTAACAAAAGAAAGTAAAAGGCACTACTCCAAGTGTTAATTGTTTGAGGCTCTCATATGAAACATTCACAAACTGCACAAGCTCAAGCTTTGTGTAGGCTACAATGATGGGGAAACTAGGCCTTAATTAACTCCTGGGGTAATTTACAAGTATGCACACCACACTCATTGCCCAGCCTGCTAACAAGACCCTTGATCAATGGCATGTGTTCAGGAAAGGAGCTGGAATGTCAGAGACAACTGGGAAAAGATGAGAGAGAAGCTAGAAACAAACTGCAGAGTGAATAATCAACAGGTTCACAAATCCTTCCGAATCCACTCTACCCCCATCAACCACTCTGTCTTCTTAAAAACTAGCAGCCCATGATTTTCATAGAAATGAATTTCTCCCAATTCATCCGTAGTTGTACAAAAGTTTTTGTAGGTTTTTTGTTGTTGAAGTTCTAGCAGTAGAACTCATAATGAGTTCACTGTAAGCAATTTACAATCTGGACCAGAAGAATATAGGTAGTCTTTTTTTGAAGATCAGCCATAAGATCTCCTGGGGCTTTCATCGAATCTCATTGAACCCTCTAGTGAGAATGTTTAGGAAACAATCCTATTTATCTCTCCACTGAAGGTAAACTACTGCATACTCTAAGAATGGCTTCCAGGTAAGTGTTCATACAATTGCATCTAAGACTGGAGTTCTGTATACACTTAAAACATACAGAGCATTTTACTAATTGAACATATCATATTTACTGGTATATAATGTAAATGTGAGGGGCATAAACCGATTTTCTCTTAAAAGAAGCTGGTGAGCATTTGACGAGACAGTATTGTGTGTCCTGGAGAAGCAAGCATCACATATTGAATTACGTAGCAAACCTGTCTTAAAAACCAGCTATCACTCATTTGCTGTTTTTCTTTGAGAACAAAATGTGGGTGTTTTATGCATTCAAGTAGAACTGCTTGTTTATTCCAGCTGTTTAATATTTGTCAGGGGACTTACCAACCCCAGGCAACTTTTCAAGGTTCATTAAAACCAGACCACAGACAAAACCTGTGGGCTAAAGTTAGGCCTGCTATAACCCTATGGAGAGCATTCAACACATGTTGAATGTATATACTCATCTAAATAATTCTATACAATGAGATATTGCTCTGAACATTCCTGTGGGTTTCACAAGCAATCTGCAGAATTTAGAAAGTTACTTTCAAAAACTAAGATACATTTACTAATCCAAGGTCCAAAACTGGTTACCATAAGGGTAACAAATCTAAAAAGTATCCTTTCCCTATAATTAAAAAGTAATCAAACTGTTTACTTTTAGGCTGTATTTAAAAACCATTTGTATGGTATAGGCCACAGAGTTACAATACAAAACAGCTATTTATGAGGTAGTAGAAATTACTCAACTGTAAAAATAACTATAGCAGTTCTAAAATTGTTGAAGTAACTAAAATGGAAACAGAACAAAGTAATTTCACCCATAGATGTGGGCGAAATGTCAGAAAAGAATACTTCTGGAACATGGCCATACAGTCCGAAAAACATACAACAATCTTGTGACCCTGCCATGAAAGCCTTCAACAACACATTAATTTCTTACAGCATTACAATTATGATATTAGGTATGCCTTAGTTAGATATGGACACTCATCAAGTTGACCACAATTTTGGGAATATATCTTATTCCTAATACAGGGGCAGTCTGCTTCTAGAGTTTTGCATGAAGGACTGTAATTAGGAGTTAAAATCAAAGTAGATCAATCCCAATAACTTGTTTTGAAGATTCTAGCTTTTGATTTTAGACCAGTGGTTCTCAACCTGTGGATCCCCAGATGTTTTGACCTTCAATTCCCGGAAATCCTAACAGCTGGTAAACTGACTGGGATTTCTGGGAGTTGTAGGCAAAAACACATGAGGACTTACAGGTTGACAATCATTGTTTTAGACCCTGGTTTGTAATTTCATTTTCCAATTTGAAGGGCTCAAGGACAAATGTGCCAAGAAGTTTGTTGAAATTTATACATTGCTGGAGATGTCTTTATTATTGCAAGAAAATAGAATCCCTCCCCCCCCCATCAATTTGACTGAATCATGAATTTCTACACATCCTTCCTTTACACGACACTTTAAAGTCACCAATGAGTGATGATTATTTGAATTGGTGTCAGCTATAATCTCCTTCTCAAGTGATCTGTACTCCTATTTGCTCAAATATTTGCTTAATGGAAAATATATACATATATAAATAAACCACAGAATGTCTTCCAGATCTTTGAGTTAAATCATGTGGTATATGAATAAAGTTGTTTGTACAGTAGAGTCTCACTTATCCGTTATAAACTGGCAGGCAGAATGACGGATAAGTGAAACTGACAGATAACAGGGTGGGTGCTTGCTCGTCCATCCTCCCTCCCTCGCTCACTTACCAGGCCGGGTCCCAGCAGCGGCGACGGCAGCACCAGGACCCGGCCTGATGAAGGAGCGAGTGAGCGAGGGAGTGGGCGAGCAAGGGCCTTGCCACCTTCTTTCACTCACCCGCCTCCGTCTCTCAGCTCCTTCACCACACCAGGTCCCGGCAGCACCAGGATCCGGCCTGGCGAAGGAGCGAGTGAGCGAGGGCCTTTGTGCCCTCCTTTGCTCACCTGCTTCCGTCCCTCAGCTCCTTCACCATGCCGGGTCCCGCAGCACCAGGACCCGGCCTGGTGAAGGAGCGAGCAAGCGAGGGAGGGCTTTTGCCACCCTCCTTTGCTTGCCCGCCCTCCGTCCCTCGCGCCTTCACCAGGCTGGGTCCCAGCAGCATCGGGACTTGGCCTGGTGAGGGAACAAGCGAGCGAGCGAGAGCCTTTGCTGCCCTCTTTCACTCACCCGCCCTCCGTCCCTCGCTCACTCTCCCGGCTGGGTTCTGGCAGCACCGGGACCCGACGGGGTGAGTGAGTGAGAGAGGGAGCGAGTGAGGGAGGACATTTGCCTCAGATAATATGGCATGTTGGATAAGCAGAATTTGGATAAGCGGGGCTCTACTGTATATGGTTCATATTTTCTTCAACCCTTTCTGCTGATAATTCTGCTGATGATGATGATAATTGGATTGAAGTCCTAGTATATATGCAGGTTTATTTCAGCAACAACAAATCTCCTTAAATTTGAGATTTTGATATTAATCAGATGGCAAATGAAAACATTAATGGGATATTTAACTTGTTTTGAAATGTAACAAATTAAAGACATGGGGCAGGATCATTAGTGGGGCGGAGTGGGGGTGATTATTTTCCAGAATTCCCTGTATCAATTGAAGCAATCTTTTTTAAAAAAATGGAAAAATCTACTTAGGTATTTCAGAAATTTCCCTGGTTTTATAGTACAGAAGGGGTGTGTGAAATTATAATATTTCATGCTGGAAAATAATTGCCCCTTCCCCAAATATCCGCTGGGTGGGATATGTTTCTGGACTTACCATGAAAATGCAAAAGTTTAGATTATAGTGAACACTGTTGAAATGAATAATTTTTGGCAAAGGATACAATAAAATTGTTCTGGAGGATCTACAAAATCCCTGGATATAACAGCTGTCCAACATTTCTAGGCACTCCAGAGTGACTCGATAGTCAACTTCCAACTTATTAGAGATGCGGCAGTAGCAGTGTCCCGGGTCGGAACTAATTGGAAAACAACCTGCAACCCTTACCGTTGTTTTGGTTGAATCAGTCAGAAGCGAGCTGATTCCTGAACCCATGCATGGCTGCCAACCCTGTTTGCATTGTAATCAATAAACAAGTTGTGACCTTTGGTTATCTCAACACAGTGTATTTCTCTATTTGTGTGGGTGAAGCGGGTGGAGAGTGGTCGCCCATGCCCATACAAAAGCCTGGAGATGTGGTAAGTGAAACAGCAAGTACTTGTCCCATGGATGCAAGTATCATACTGTATTTTTGAGGACACAGAACAATCCACTCCAAAGGTTCATTCTGTAAAGGGTGGAGAGAGAATTATTTGTACACTGGGCTTCTGTGGCAATGACTATTTTTGTTTAAAATGGAAAACTTCCAGAGGGATTTTTCTGTTCAGTGGTGATTAGGACAGGAAGGAAAGAAAACAGTATATGAAATTATAATATGGTATAATCAAATACTTACAGTACAACCTTATGCAAATTTACTTCTATTTTATTCCCTCTGGGTTCAATGGGACCTCTTCCCAAGGTAAGTATGTATAGTATGGCAGGTTTTAAGGAGGATATCTTTAGGCATAATGGCTGCAAACAGAATTAATCAGGAATTTTCCTTCCTTTCCAGTAAAGTGGCTCATGGGTAGTTCCAATGAGACCCCTCCGTATAGTTGGGAGGCATTTGCTTTCTTTCTTTAAATGAAGCACTATCAAAAAACCCGAAGTGTTGAAATGTTAACATTGTCAGAAAGCTAATTATCATATTTTCACTTGCACACTTCATGCCTGCTTGCTAATTAATCTCTGTGGACAGAATGCCTATGAATCAAATAATCATGTCAGTTATTATGGGATGAGATATGTTCGATGTCCTTCCCTATAAGCAAATGAAATGGAGTGCTGACTGAATTGAGTTCAATGACTCAATGTTTGCTGAATGTACTCTCCTCAGTGAGCTATGGGTGGGAATGGGGCAGGGGCCTATATTTTTAATTCCTCTCTCCTGAGTTTCACAGATTTTACTAAAACAAAGGCATATCACTTAGCTTTTTGATATATTTTTATTTCACTTTAAAGTTTGACGGTATTTGCTCCAGAAAAAAAAAAACCTATCAGACTCGATGCTAAAAAAAACAGCATCACTTGGATATACTTATTCACAATTTGAAGAACATTATTTGTGATTTGGACATTCCAAGATTAATTTTATTATCAAGGCCATTGTTTTTTCTAAGACTACTCCTAAGGTGGAAAACATATTTGAGACTCAGATCATATAAACCAACATCTAAATCTAGGACTGGAAACAAACTGGTAACTAATGGTGATGTGTCAAAATGTACTGTGTTATCAGGGTGACTTAACATCCCAGAGGAGATGAGTAGCTACATATTTTTCTATACAAGTTAAAACTTGAGGCTCATTTTCACAGGCATTCTTGTATATTAACATGTGGTATAATCTAAAGACTTCTAATAATAATAATAATAATAATAATAATAATAATAATAATAATAATAATAATAATAATAATAGCTTTATTTTTATATCCCTCCGAGTCCCCGAAGGGACTCGGAGTGGCTTACATGGGGCCATGCCCGACAACAATACAATAACAGCAATAAAACAATAAAGCAAGGTCAGCAATAAAACAATGTCATATCAATAAAAACATAACATCAATGAACAGTTATAAAAGTCAGTGCACGGCATAAAATGGTTAAAAACAGAGCTAAAAACGAGGAGCTGGGCCCAGCGTGGTAGAGGTAGTTACACAATTTAAAATCAATAAAGTGCTAAATAATCGTGGCCAGGCAACCTAATATCACATGAGCAGGAAAATCAACCCTATAATAATTAGCCCTCAAAGGCTTTTTGGAAGAGCCAGGTCTTAAGGCTCTTCCGGAAGAAGAGTAGGGTAGGGGCCTGCCTGATCTCCCTAGGGAGGGAGTTCCAAAGCCGGGGGGCCACGACGGAGAAGGCCCTCTCTCTCGTCCCCACCAGCCGCGACTGTGAGGGTGGTGGGAGCGAGAGAAGGGCCTCCCCCGATGAGCGGAGAGAACGTGCAGGTTCGTAGGGGGAGATGCGGTCTCTAAGGTAGGTGGGTCCCAAACCGTTTAGGGCTTTGTAGGTGATAACCTGCACCTTGAATTGGGCCCGGAAAATAAACGGCAGCCAGTGGAGCTCCTTAAACAGAGGCGTTGAACGCGCCCTGTAAGTTGCTCTGGTTAGAAGCCTGGCTGCCGAACATTGGACTAATTGTAGTTTCCGGGCCGTCTTCAAAGGCATCCCCACGTAGAGCGCATTGCAATAATCCAGTCTAGAGGTAACTAGGGCATGGACCACCGTAGTCTGATCAGACTTCTCGAGGTATGGTCGCAGCTGGCGCACAAGTTTTAGTTGTGCAAAGGCCCTCCCGGCCACGGCCGACACCTGAGCCTCAAGAGTCAGCCCCGAATCCAGGAGGATCCCCAAACTGTGGACCTGCGCTTTCAGGGGGCGTGCGACCCCGTCAAGCACAGGTTGCCACCCAATACCCCGATCAGACGAACGACTGACTTGGAGGACCTCTGTCTTGTCGGGATTAAGTCTCAGCTTGTTCACCCTCATCCAGGCCAATACAGCGGCCAGACACTAGTCCAGAATCCGAGGGGCTTCCTTGGAATTTGGTGGAAAAGAGTAATAGAGTTGGGTGTCATCCGCGTAGAGATGGCACCGTACTCCAAAACTCCGGATGACCTCTCCCAGCGGTTTCATGTAGATGTTAAAAAGCATGGGGGACAGAATAGAACCTATTAGAATGCTATTTGTCTAGTATTTCAAAGTCACGAAATACTAGACAAATAGCATTAGTGCTAGTAGATAAATATTTGTTTAGTAGTTCCAAAAGTATTAGTCAATAAGATTTCATCCCACTGAACATGTCAAGTATTTGGAAGAATATCCATTTTATTCAGGAGTTCTCCGTTGATTTGCCATCACATTGTAGAGTGTTGTTCTTGCCCACTGTCCCTTCCCTGTTTTCTTTGTGAAAAGAAACATCTCCTCTCCTGCATCCTGGGCCATGATTTTTGTTCCTGGGTTATAAATGAAGGACAGAAAACCCCCAGAAAGTACATGAGACAAAAAAGAACACAACATACTGCCAACCTTTCCTCCTCCATGAGTAAAAGGTAATGGTGGCGCTTTTTCTCAAAGGGGCATTTCAGCTCCTCCCACAAAGTGTGGAGTTGTATTATTTTAAAACTGAGAATGATGGATACAATCACATGACAGAATTGGCCATTTTGCCCATTTTTATCTAGATAATTTGCAAAAATGTCACTTGCCAACCAGCTTAGAAAGTATTTGAAAAAATAACCCTTTGCAACCCTTTTTAAATGCCAAGATATCTCTACCCTACACTTGGAGCCTACGTCATTTGATGAATAAAGTAGATTGCTATTTCTTAAGCATGTGGCTCAGTAGTATTTAATGAATGTGATGAAGTGGCATAAGTGTTCAGAACCGACAATTCTACCATATGATTATTCAGTTGAATTGCACATCACCACTAACTGTTCACCTCTATCTTTTTTTGATCTGATTTTCCATTTTATTTACTTTAGTCCACTGTCGACCACATCATACTCACCTTAAAAAAGTGTCCTAGGACTCTTTTTCACCCTGTCTTGTGGATGCACCCCCATGCTGGCCATAACACAACATCGCCCACCCCCAAACAAGGTGAAAGCATCACTGGAGGTTTCCTCCACAACATGGGAGGCTTCAGGGAAGGAGGCTCCACCACACTCCAAATCTTCTGGAATATGCCCACAAGGCAGAAGAAGAGATGCTAAGAAATGCCATTGTAAACCACTGAGGCATTCTTATAAATCAATGAAGTCAAACTTCTCCTAAGCTGCTGAACCACAACCTGCGCATAAGAATAGCCATCATTACTTCACTTCCAAACCCCTGTTGTAAGGATTTTTTTCTGTTGTTACCTTAACTGAAAGAATTTCAGAAGCCAGGAAAAGAAATATTTTCAGGGAAAGAGCTCAAGGATGCCTT
This sequence comes from Anolis carolinensis, assembly GCF_035594765.1. Classification (NCBI taxonomy): domain Eukaryota; kingdom Metazoa; phylum Chordata; class Lepidosauria; order Squamata; family Anolidae; genus Anolis; species Anolis carolinensis. The sequence continues at coordinate 122,059,494 of NC_085844.1, forward strand.
TTGGGAGGTAAGGGTTCTTACTGGAGAACATTAAGCTTATTATTTTCTGTAGTCCTCCTCTCTTTTTATATAAAGTGCCACCAACATCTCATCAATTTTCTGTTCTATCATAAGTATGATCTGGGTATGAACCCCTACCACTTAAAGCTGACAATTGTTGGAAGTGTGGGAAAGAAAAGGCACATGTGGTGGTCATGCAACAAAGTAAATAACTACTGGAAACAGATTCATGTATATCTCGAAAAGATGTTAAACACAAATTTCAAAATGACACCACAAATGTATCTTTTGAACATGCCTAACAAAGAACTAGAAAGGAAATTCGGAAAAAAATAGTTTTACATGATAGTAGCAGTTCAAATAGTATATGCCAGATACTGGAAATCCTCAAAGATACCTCCCGTAGAAGAATGGGAAAAATACATTACAGATTTGCTGATAATTGATAAAATAACTGTACTCTTAAGAGGATAACCTTTAGAGAACTTTGTTAATGAATGGCAACCAATGATTCTCAATGTAAAATTAATATAAAAATGTACATAGGGGAACCTATAAGACTGTACACAAGGAGGAAACAGATATTAATTTTGAGCCTATGATATTTTTATATGTACTATTTGAAACGAAGACTGTGACTTCTTAAAGAAAATATATTATCTGAGAAATGATTATGAAAGACTAATAGCTGGAAAAGATTTCACTGTATGAAACAAACTTTCACAAATATATGTCTGTTTGAATAAATAAATAACCTTGTCAAACTACAAAAAAAAGCTATGAAACACGAGGGAAGTAAACCCCCATATATTCCATTCTCATGGGCAACAAAAATGAACAATTTAACTATTTTTCTTCATACTGTGAGATTGTCCTTAAAACTGTAATTTTCAAGGACAAATTATAGTCACAATTGATTCTTTGAAAATTTGTTTTTTGCGCAGAAAGCAGAATTTCTGCCCAACTGATCATATTTTCTGTGCAGGAAACATGCTTTCCATGCAGAAAATGTCTTCACAGAATTGTAAAGAATTTCATCAATCCTGGATTCTCCTTTCTCTTATGGGATTTGAATATTTACAAATAGTTTTTTCCATTCACACACAGCACAGCTGGTTGTCCCTCCTGGCATACTCCTTTGCTATCCACCTAGCTCAGGAAAAACATGCCCAGTGCATGGGTGCTTCAATCAATACGCCAGCTGCCTTTTTCATCATTACTGGCAATCACTCCTGGTTTACCGAACACATATCTGCCTGCTGTCTCCAGGACACTCTAAGGCTGTAACAAATATCTCACCTGTCAAACAGGCAAGTCAACCCTGATCAAAAGCTATTAGCTCATGTCAATAGAGTATCCCATTAATTGCTTTGAAAAAAAGTACAACCAACTGTTCTCCTTTGCCACTGTTCAAAATGCTCTGGTAAACAGTTTGCATATCTGCTTAAGTATTATGGAAATTAACACCTCCCTTCCAGGTATAGGAATCAGAAGGCTGACAAGATGACAATTAATTAGGTTCTTCTGCATCAATGCCTTTACATTATTAATGTGCTCATTATGGATTTTCATGTATTATTTTGCAAGGATCCTAAGAAGATTTGAGAAAGTGAAATATTTCCACAGTCTCGGATTCAGAAATTCTCCTAAAACTACCACACGGTTTACAGGAAACAATGAAAAGAACTTATGAAAACATCATGTTCACACATCTGTTCTTGAAACAAACTCCACGGTGTTTCACCAAGATATTTCACCCTGTCTGTATCTGTATTGGGGAACAATTGTCTATCCTATCAGCGATCTTGAGCAAAATAAGGAATGTTCCCAGACACTGCTGATAGCTATTTGTCTTACAACTCTTTTTCTTTTGTACATTTTCCCTTTCCACCAAATAATGAATTGATCTAAACATGTGGGGAAGGATGTATTGTTTCATATAGCCACTTTAGTGACGATATGGATTTAATTCTGTTTTCTTCCTCTTGATTATTCATAGAAAGGAAATCATGCCACCAACACAGGGCTATGCTGTGTTAGACTACAGCTGCAAATGGCAAAACTGTTTCCATTTGTCGACCAGTGGATAACATTCATTCTTCATTATGATAATTTATTAAAGTAGTCCTTTGTGTGTGCACATCTGTTAAAATGAATGTTTGGTTGGTTTTTTAAAAAAACACCCCTTCTTAATATGGTTTATGGGCAAATGAATCTTGTTTTTTGTCCAGCCTGTATTTAATTTTCGTCTCCTAATCTCTATTTTCCTTCATACACAGATGTAAAAGAAGTGTTTGTAGATTTCAAACCGAGAATTTAATGGCAACGAAATTGCCACACTGATCTAGTTAATTCCAGGTGCCCCTAAGAGCCACCCTCCCACCTCCTTGCACAACTGTTTCCTTTTTTTGATTTCTGATTCCCAAGTGAAGGGTAATATTATTGAATGATTGTTCTCAAACATATTTGTCTTTTTTGCTTTTCTTAATTTTTTAAAGCAAATCTCTCTCTCTCTCTCTCTCTCTCTCTCTCTCTCTCTCTCTCTCTTATGCCACTCTATGGAAAAGTACGTTATTACTGGTCAATAAGGATGTGGAAATCAGCAGAATCGATCTCTTTAAGGTTCCTAGATTTCCATCTGGATCAGATATGTTTCAAATTCTACGCATACATATGCCCTCTTAGACGAACACAAAGAGAAATATGTGTATATTTCTGTGGACATTTTAACACAATGCATATTGTGTCCATCCTTTCCAACAGTGTGTTTTTCTCTCTTATATGTGTCCATATAAGCCCCCAGTGGCAAAGCAGGTTAAACTGCAGAGTTGCTGATTTGCTGAACTCCCCGGCAGTTCAAATCCTGGGAGCCGGGTGAGCTCCCACTGTTAGCCCCAGTTTCTGCCAACCTAGCAGTTTGAAAACATGCAAATGTTAGTAGATCAATAGGTACCACTCTGGTGGTAATGTAACAGTGCTCCATGCAGTCATGCTGGCCACATGACCTTGGAGGTGTCTACGGACAATGCCAGCTCTTCAGCTTAGAAATGGAGATGAGCCCAACCCCCAGAGTTGGACATGACTAGACTTAATGTCAGGGAGAAACCTTTACTATGTTTCCAGATGTATACATTTTTCAGGAAATTTGGCACAAGTAGCACATTTCATGCCCATACCTACAAGGCGGATTAATATCTGAATCTTGTTATTTTTTGCCTAGACCAAACCCATTGAATCAGTGGGATTTATCTATGTGTCAATTCACCATCCATCCAACCAATCATTCAACTGCTCTCATTGGCACAAAGAAATAAGATCCGAGCTCTACAGTGATATCCCGTCTGAAAATTAAGCTTTCTTATATACTGTACTAACAATACTACCACCTATTACGATACTATTTCAACATTACAATCACCATCATCACCACTGCTGCTACTACTGCTGCTACTACAAGTTGGGCATTCTTTATCTAGAAGTCCAAAATACTTCTTAATCCAAAATTGTCATGCAAGTGTCATGTAAAGTAAACAATCAAAATATGCAAGGAGCAAGCACAATATGTAATGCACAATATACAAACTACGAAGTTAAGACAAAGATTAACATGTTGTCTGTTGAACTCTGCTTCTGTCTCTATCAGAAGAATATTGTACAGTGGTGACTTTGTGGGGCAGAGGGAATCCATGCATAGTATGATTTAATAATGAATATGTTCCTCATTGATCAACAGCCCAGTGGTAGATCAAGCTTTGCATTTTTGTTTCTGTATGGGCTTTAACTATCTGTGTATGTTTAAATATAGGTAAAGGTTTTCCCCTGATGTTAAATCCAGTCATGTCTGACTCTGGGAGTTGGTGCTCATCTCAATTTCTAAGCCGAAGAGCCAGCGTTGTCCGTAGACACCTCCAAGGTCATGTGGCCGGCATAACGGCACGCCGTTACCTTCCTGCCGGAGCGGTACCTATTGATCTACTCACACTGGCATGTTTTCGAACTGCTAGGTTAGCAGGAGCTGGAGCTAACAGCGGCCGCTCATGCCGCTCCCGGGGATTGAACCTGGGACCTTTCGGTTTAAATATATGTATGTATAAATACATATGTTTAAATAGATATATGTGTGTGTGTGTTCACACAGACTTTAACAGATTTCTAATGTTGTATTCAATCATGACAATTTTCTGCTTGTAATGTTTTATTCCAAATTGGTGAAATCCACAAAGGAAAATTGTCATTCACAAACATGGAATGGCTGTTTAAAGCCTGTTTTTTCTTTCTTATCTAGAAGTGTAAAGTAGGTAAAGGTAAAGGTTTTCCCTGACGTTAAGTCTAGTTGTGTCCGACTCTGGGGGTTGATGCTCATCTCCATTTCTAAGCCAAAGAGCTGGCATTGTCCACAGACACCTCCAAGGTTATGTGGCTGGCATGACTGCATGGAGTGCCGTTACCTTCCCACCAGAGTGGTACCTATTGATCTACTCACATTTTCATGTTTTCAAACTGCTAGGTTGACAGAAGCTAGGGCTAACAGCTAGTGCTCACCCTGATCCCCAAATTTGAACTGCCGACCTTTTGGTCAGCAAGTTCAACAACTCAGCAGTTTAATCTGCTGTGCCACCAGGGGCTCCCAAGTGTAAAGTATGACAGCAAAAAGGAACATTAAAATGCAACACTCTGGATACAACACCTGCTTGAAATAAACAAATACATAGCTGATAGGACCATGACTTTTGATTTCTAGCCGGAATCATTAACATCCTTTAGAAAACAAAATGAGTTTATCCGATCTTGAGGATCTGATGAACATTGAACACTCTTTTGCAGAATCACTTGCACCTTCCTAGAATTAACCCATAAACAATCACAAGGATGCCTCTTGCAATGGATGGCAACATCAAATTCCATTCCAGTGCAAAGACTTAGCCATTAACTATTAACAGGTAATTAATGCATTATTGAGGAGGAATAAATAGATGGCAATTAAATAACATATATTAATGACTTATTTATTAACATATTAATAAGTTGGCTTGAGAGTAATAAATGCAAATTAGTGTAAAGTGCCAAAAATTGTGCCAATAATAGGCCCTCGAGTAATCTTGTATGTTCAAGCTAATTACAAATATATTTTCCTTTCAAAAAACTACTGCCGGCTAATTTTTTATGGTTTGCTATAATATCATTTTAGAACTAGAAAATTAGCCCCGGTCCCATTAAAATAAATTTTGCCATGAATCAGTCTCATTTGCAAAAGCAAACTTCATGTTATCTTTGCGGAAGCAATGCCAAAGCCATGTTGAACAAGGATCTTTAAAGAAATTGAGTCTGAAACCCCGAATTCATACAATAATATGTTTTATTAATAGAAGCTAAAATTTTAAAGAGTCTTCTCAGTGTTTTTATTGGCTACCCCCCTTCCAACTGAATGGACTAAGAAAAACTGCCAGGAGCTCCAAAGAATTTGGTAGGACTGATTTCTAAATACATCCCCTTAGAATCATAAAATAATAGAGTTGGAAGGGACCACATGTCCATTTAGTCCAACCCCTGGCCATGCAGGAAATGCACAAAGTACACAATTCAGCCTCTTTTGAAAAGCTTCCAAAGGAAGAGCTTCCTTCCACTACACTCTGAGGCAGAGAGTTCCACTGCTGAACAGCTCTTATGGTCAGGAAGTGCTTTCTAATGTTCAGGTGGAATCTCCTCTCCTGTAATTTGAACCCATTGCTCTGAATCCTAGTCTCTAGGGCTGTAGAAAACAAACCTGCTCCTTCTTCCCTATGATATCCTTTCAAATATTTAAACATGGTGATCAGTGATCATGTCTCCTCTCAACCTTCTCTTCTGCAGGTTAAACATACCCAGCTATTTAAACTAGATTGGGTTTTGTAGTTTGAATTCTATTTTTAGACCCAACTAGAAAAGTCCCACTGAAGAAATTGTCCAATTGATTCAAGTCAATGCTTGCATGAATCACATTGATTTGATAAGCCTATTTGAGATGGGATTAGCAATTAGACGTGGGATCCAACATTAATTGAACATCTATTACATATTTATGGTCCAGTAAATTAATTTAGGCCCTGATAATTTAAATAATAAAAATACCCCTGTAAAGGATTTCTGTTGTTGCTCTGAGAGGCAAAATTATGACTTGTCAGAAACCAGAAGCCCACAACTTTTCAACCCAAATGCCTCATTTTGCTGAGCAACTCAGCTGTCTTGACATTTTAATATACTCATTACAACACATTGACATTCGAAACTTCAGCATTGCCCAGATAAAAGCAAAAGCTTAAACATTCAAGATGAATGATGATGATGATGATGATGATGATGATGATGATGATAATTGCGCACCAGTTCTCCCCACTGGTTGAGGTGGGGAAAACATATTAAAATACAACTTTTGTGGCCCTTGTAGGCCCTGATTTTGGGGGCAATTTTTTGCTCTAAAATTAATGAGAAAATACCTTCTCCGTTGCATGAAGACATGCAGAGATATCTTACACCACTCACACAAATATTCCAGTTTCTTCTAAAGTCATTCCCAAAATGGTGACATCTTCTGTTCCTGTTAGTATTTGAGATGGTCTGCATTCTCCTCAATAGTTCATCTCAAAGTGGCAACACCAAGAGGCAAACATTCATTTTAAGACCATTTTGAGAAGATGTGAAGAGAAAAATTGAAAATTGTGTGTAGCCTGGTCTGTCGTATGCATGTCTTGTTACCATTTGAACAATTTAAGCCCTAAAGAAGGAATGCCCTGTACTGAGGTAGTCAATCTTTTCCCTACTTTTACCAATCCTCCATTTTCCCTTTTGTGTTCTCTTTTGTTGGGTGATATGGTTGCTTTACCCTTTGTTGCAGGTAAGGTCAGGAGATATAGGAAAGAAAACAAAAATGGAGAAAAAAAAATTCAGGAAAATTATTTTATTGCCAGACTTGGGACAAGTCACTTTTTTAGATGACATCTCTATCCTCAGGAGGTCATAGCCTAAAAGAATATATTCAAGCTCTTCTGTTAACAAAACAAAATGGAAAAATTATGGTAGCAACAGCAACCATTCCTTGATCAGACCAAGGTAAAAAGACTGAAATATAAGATCTGGGCAATGGCATAGCACGACAAAACATCCTCAGTAGGATTTTCTGAAAACATTTCCTGAAAGTCACATATGTTCCCCAGTCATGCCATGTCTCACAGTGCATAAACAAGCAAGTATTTGGTCAGGCACTGAAATTGTGTTCAACATTCTCCTCATTCACCTACAATTATAATACAAACACATTTCTGGGCATGCAATCTGTGTACTTCAAAATATTATTATCCCACTGTTGCTAATGAAGGTCCTAAGGCACAAATTTATTAAATGTATACTTTTCCGTGGGGAAATAATTGGGTCAATAATATAAAATACATTGTCCCATTATTTAATTGCCAGGGCAAGCCATGAATACAACTTCAACAATGTGGTTTAATGAAAAACACTACATCCTGGCCTAATCATATCTACCTTCTGCTATCTAATTAAAGATGCAAAAGCTGTTAGAGTTGCAAAATATTGCTCCCAATTCCAGCGGCTAGCTGCCCGTTTATTAATACTGTATATCCAGATATATATAATATATATAAGAGATAAATACTTAATGACAGGAAAATGACAAAATTTGCATGTTTTCAAATTACTTTAATAGAGCGATTCTTGACTACAGAAAGTGACCTTTCTCTTACTAAATAGATGGCTAAAAATACTTTTTAAAAATTATAGTATGAATGTCTTTCCTCCAATGACAAATTGCTTGTCTGAACCATGTAAAAATTATAAAACAGAAAAGTCTTAAATTCTCATTATGCAGTAAATGTATCCTCGACTGCTGCATTTATCAATTTAATAAAAGGAAATTAAGCATATTCTAAAGTATGCGGTTATGAGGCAATTTTTAAAAGCATTCATATCGACCTGCCTCTGCCTAGCAAGCATCTTCTATGGCCCTATTTTCTAAGACTCGAGTAAGAGCTGCCTGATGGGTGGGGGACAGGGACATTCAATAGTGGGCTCAATCACTTTGGAAATCTCTTTCCAGAGAGATATTATGCACACCTTTGTTGATTTATAGGAGAGGGCTAAAGATGTGGTAGTTTCCAATTCTGATAGTATCTGAATGGACTCAAGACCATTTTTTGCTGATGAAGCCTGAATTCTACTCTTAAGATCTATAGAATCCATGGGATTTAGTTATGTATCAATTCACCTTTCAACAATTGAATCAATGGGTCTATTCTATTTGGGACTAATTGATGGAATTTAGATCAGAGTTTTTAGTCCTTGTTGTTTTCATAATTTAACAGAGTTGTGTGCTCTGCTATGATCTTCTGGTGTACTATCGTGTGAGCCACCTTGAAATATATAACCTTGAAAAATAGCAAATCATGAAAACAGGTACACAAAGCAATACTGAGAATAAAATTGTGGCACAAGTAGATAATGGCAAGGTATGATTGCAAAGGATCTTACAATACAGGTATCAACTAGAGCAGTGATTCCAAAACTTTAGGTGTTTTGGACTTCAACTCTATGAAGCCTCAGCTGTTATTATAAGAGGTTTAAGTTGTGTTTATGGTACCCACAACTAATATTATGGTAACCAGATTGATTAATAACTGGCAAATAGAGGTAGAAAATGTGGAGGCAGTGACAGACTTTATATTTCTAGGGGCAAAGATTACTGCAGACGCAGACTGCAGCCAGGGAATCAGAAAACGTTTACTTCTTGGGAGGAGAGCAATAACCAACCCTGATAAAATAGTGAGGAGTAAAGACATCACACTGGTAATGAAGGTCCGCATAGTTAAAGGAATGGTATTCCCCGTAGTAACCTATGGATGTGAGAGCTGGACCATAAGGAAGGCTGCGTGAAGGAAGATAGATGCTTTTGAACTGTGGTGTTGGAGGAAAATTCTGAGAGTGCCTCGGACGGCAAGAAGATCCAACCAGTCCATCCTCCAGGAAATAAAGCCTGACTGCTCACTGGAGGGAATGATATTAGAGGCAAAGATGAAGTACTTTGGCCACATAATGAGAAGACAGGAAAACTTGGAAAAGAATGATGCTGGGGAAAACGGAAGGAAAAAGGGAAGAGGGGCCGGCCAAGGGCAAGATGAATGGATCTTGAAATGACTGGCTTGATCTTGAAGGAGCTGGGGGGTGACCACGGCTGACAGGGAGCTCATCCATGAGGTCATGAAGTGTCAGAAGCGACTGACCAAATAAACAACAACAAAGTCCCCTTCGGGATGGAGAAAGGTGGGATACAAATGGGGTAAATAAATGAAAGTTGTGGTTAAGAGTTTCCACATGAGTTGGGTGATGAATCTAGTTGAGGTTTTAATCCAAACTTTAAAAGAGTCATCAAAGTTGCTGATACTAATTTAAGCTGAAATGCATTAAATGATTTAAAGTTTAGATTAAAATTTGTAGCAGAGTCACACCCTGCCCACAAGATACCACCAATTGCCAATGATCATTTTGTATTACAAGATAGCACCTAAAGAAGTAAATTCCATCTCTATGTGACTCTATCATGGGTTTTCTTGGTGTGATTTATTCAATCAAGGTTTGCCATCACCTTCCTCTTAGATTGAGACAGTGTGACTTTCCCAAGATCATGCAATGGATTTTCATGGCTGAAAGAGGATTCAAACTCTGGTTTCCCAAAGTCCTAACTGAATGTTCATGACACTACACCACTGAGTCTCTATGCTGTTCTAGTCATATAGAGCTGATTTAGTAATAAAGCACTAAAAATCTGTTCAAGAGTAAGGTCTAAATAAAGAAAGGAAAAGGTTAAGAAACATAGAATCATAAAGTTGGAAGAGATCTCATAGGCCATCCAGTCCAACCCTTTGCCAAGAGGCAGGAAATCACATTCATGCAAAATTCTAGTGCTCAATGATAGGTAATATTGTGTTTAGAAATGTGTCAATCAGATAGAAGACATTAAGGATCTCATCAGACAGAGGGATTGGGGGATTTAGTGTCCTAGGACACTGAATAGAGTACCATGCCTCACGCTTCGTCTGGCCTTTGTGATCAAGCCATAACACAAGTGTGTTCGATTTAAGAAAAACATATTCACTGAACTTTATTTTCAAATAGAAAGTGTACGAAATTTCCACCCCACATTTATTCTCTACCCTGCCTTCGTAAATGCAGCACTAAGTATGCCTCAATTTCCCAGATTTATTTTATCATTAAAAATAAAACCAAATTTAACCTATTTTTCCAGGAGCCTCCGATAGCCTAGGGGATAAAAGCCTTGTGACTTGAAGATTGGGTTGCTGACCTGAAGGCTTCCAGGTTCGAATCCCACCCGGGGAGAGTGCGGATGAGCTCCCTCTATCAGCTCCAGCTTCATGCGGGGACATGAGAGAAGCCTCCCACAAGGATAGTAAAACATCAAAACATCCGGGCGTCCCCTGGGCAACGTCCTTGCAGACGGCCAATTCTCTCACTCCAGAAGCAACTCCGGTTGCTCCTGACACGAAAAAACCTATTTTTCCATTGTCTTAGAACTTTATTGGAACATACTCTTTGTACACAGTGAAAGACAGAAACAACCAATGATCAGCTCAAGATAAAATACGCCCTGAATGTTAACAATTTATTTGGACACAAGAAGTTTGAAAACCATCACAAACAGATATACTACTTATCTGTGCTATTTAAAACTAAATATATTGCATTTAACACTCAAATGCTTTAAAGAAACCAAATATCAATGTATTTTAAATTTCAAACACTCAAATGCCCAGGCATTGTGAGAATGTATAGAGAATATTTAGCATCCAGCAAATCCTGTGGAGACTTTGAAGCACTAATCACTTTGCAAAATACTAAGCGCTGAGTATCTGTTTATTCATTCAATTGACACATTTATCTTTTTAGTTCCCTGCCCAGGGTCAAAACTATCAAGAAAGAAACTGGAAAATAATTAGAACAGTGCCAGATGTTTATAGCAGTGACAAGTGAGGCTATATATTTATACAAACTGCTGATCTCCTTCAGATAAAGCTTTACAGACACAAAGTTCAGACAGATTTTTTTTCTTTTCTTTTTTTTCCTGCAGTGCTGGCTGATTAAAACAGGGTCCTTCCTTTACTTACTCGGCTTCCCTCTTTATCACACCAATTGTGGAAAAGCCATGGACACAGCATTAAGTCTTAGAGGTGGCTTAAAATCCCCTGGTCTTAACAAGGTGGTGTTTTTTTTGGTTTCGTTTTTTAAGTAACTTTGAATGATTGTAGATTGGCTTCTTCAGGCTACTATCTTCTTCAACTCATATATCTTGGTTCCCAATAAAATATCAAGCATACCTTCATGAAGCTGGAAATGTTAAATTGCCTCTGTGTGTGTCTATACTGTATGTTGCTTGTCTGATGGCATTGAATGTTTGCCATACATATGTTCATTGTAATCCGCCCTGAGTCCCCTTTGAGGTGACAAGGACAGAATATAAATACTGTAAATAAATAAATAAATAAATAAATATTATTTCCTATGACCAGCAAATCTCCAGCCAGTTAAATGGGCAAATCTGACAGCTCATTTGCAGGTTGGGTTTAAAGCAACTCATCTACACAAGCATGAGAAAGCTCAGACTCACCCTAAGTTGGTTCCTGGCTGTCTTCATAATGTTCCTCTATTAGCATATCAAGGGTTATTCTGGGTTGATCCAGCTTTGTCTTACTTCAGAAAAGCTAGGGCCTTCCACACAGCCATATAACCCAAAGTATCAAAGCAGATAACCCAGTTCAAAGCAGATATTGTGGATTATCTAAATACACACTGCCATATAATACAGTTCAATGTGAATTGTATACAGCTGTGTGGAAGGGGCCTTAGAGGAGGCTTTGGAGTTTGCTTGAAACTCTGGAGTATCCCATTGCTTTAGAGCAGTGTGGACAACTTGATCATGTCTAATTCGGACTGGTCTGCTGTCTATATGGGACACTGCTGCCATCGGCACCGGGCAAAGGGGACAGATGGTGCCTGTGTTGTCACTGTTACCTTTCCCTTGGTAAACATGCAAATGTGAGTAGATCAATAGGTACCGCTCCGGCGAGAAGCACATCATGCCAGCCACAACACCTTGGAGGTGCCTATGGACAACACTGGCTCTTCGGCTTAGAAATGGAGATAAGCACCAACTCCCAGAGTCGGACACGACTAGCCACAGGGATTCAATGTGAGGTCCTGACTCTGATGAGCACCCATTCTAACATCAACAGAGGCACCCATGCAATCAGGAAGAAAGGGATATTAGCTCTGTCCCAGAGTGTGGTGGATGGTCCTTCTTTGGAGGCTTTTAAGCAGAGGCAATCTGTCAGGGGGTGCTTTGAGTGTGATTTTCCTGCTTCTTGGCAGGGGGTTAGACTGGATGGCCTATGGGGTATTTTCCTACTCTATGATTCTATGATTCTATGGCTCTTTCATCCTCCTTGGAACTCCCTCCCAAGAGAAACCAGAAAGGCCCCATCTCTGCTGGCCTTCTGCAAGCAGATCAAAACCTTCTTCTGCCAACAGGCTTTTGGGGAAGGGGAAGGGGAGGCTGGGATTGGGGGGATATGAGTTTTAAAGGCCATTTTAATATATTTGCTGTATTTTAATTCTGTTTTTACCAGACTGTTATTATGTGTTTATTTATTTTTTTACTTTGTATTGCTCTTTTTAAACTGTTCAGTGTGGCTAGATGTTCGTCACCTTAAGTCCCCATGGGGAGAAAGGTGGAATATAAATAAAGATGATGATGATGATGATGATGATGATGATGATGATGATGATAATAATAATAATAATAATAATACTTGTGTTGTCGAAGGCTTTCATAGCCAGAATCACAGGGTTGTCGTGTGTTTTTCGGGCTGTATGGCCATGTTCCAGAAGTATTCTCTCCTGATGTTTTGCCCACATCTATAGCAGGCATCCTCAGAGGTGTGAGGTCTGTTGGAAACTAGGCAAATGGGGTTGATACATCCCTGGAAAGTCTAGATTTGTAAAATTTCTTGACAAGAACAGCGATCTCAATACCTCAAGACAAACTTCTCAGAAAGTGCCAGCCTCTCCCAAGAATTCTCCCCTCAAGAACAAGAGATGGAACACTTGGCTTTTCAGCCAGGTTTCTGTAATTTGAACAAAAATGTCCTATTGCTATTTTTTCAGTTTTTGAGCTTTAATAACACAGCAATAAAGTCCTGCACTTCACTCTCCCCAGAGTTCTGTATTAATAATAAAAATATGAATTGGCATCTATTTTTATTATAAGTATATAGTTTACCTCATGGCACAACCAAATATATTAGTATTTTTTTTAAAAAAAAGCAGTTTTAAGGCATATTAGATAATTGTGTATATAAAAACTTCAACTCCGATGTCTGAAAAAGCATGGAAACGTTACAGGAATGAAACAGACTTGCAATTTTTAAGTGCCTGAAGAATATTTCTGACTCCCATACTCTACCTATGTTAATCAGGGATCTAATATTTTAATGTAATGGTAAATAAACTTTCCTACTAGATAAATGCATGATAAAAAAGAATTTTACAATCTGTACTTCTGAATGAACATGTTACAAAGCCTGTTTGGTGTATTCTACCCACCTTTCGTCTTTCACCATTGATTCCTCTCCATTGTTCAGCTTTTTTCACAATGTAGCTCAGCTCTTGGTTAGAGATTTCCAGATCAAATGGAACAAAGAAAGTGGCTTCATCACTTTGGATCCTTTCGAGCATATCTAATAATGAGCCTTCCTTGTGTATCCTAAAACAGAGTGGGAAACTTTTTCACTTTTATAAACTTGTATATTTATTAAAAACAATGTGTCCTTTTTCTGTCCAGGAAGGATTTTAAAGTTGTGCACAATATCATTAAAGAAATTGAAGATTAATATAACAAACAATGAACCAACTTCAGATCTACCTTCCCAATTCAGAATTGAATGAAATTTCTGGCCTTAGAATGTGACTTTGTATGGCAAATTTCTGGCAAAGGGATACATGGTGTGTATATGCAAGGAACTGGGAATCAAAAAATTAATTCTTAATGAATTTAAAATTCATACAGAGCTAAACGTCACTACAATCAGTCTGCAACTTAACACAGACAAAAAGCATTTCAATCAAACTTTAACAAACAATGCTTTACATTTATTCCGTTTGCACATGACACATCTGGCCTGCTGGAAGGAGGGGAAATTAAAAATAATTCATGTGATCATATGATGTTCCCCTATTTTAAACAACAGGGCATAACCCTGAGACATGCAACTCAGCTTTTCTTTCCAAAATGAAAAGCAACCATTGGTGAATACTTTGTGGGCTCTGTTGGAGCTTATCACATGCCCCTCCCCTCAGTGCTGTTTCACCAGCAAGCATGGCAAAACCGCAAGCACAACAACACTTTCCCTAACACATGGGAAAAGCATCACCCAACCGGGACACAGGAATCTCCCCATGTCGATGAGTAAGCATCCTAGGATGTTTCCATGCTGGTTGGGGATGGGGCCTCCAACAGAAGTTGAGAGACGCCGTGTCATGGGCTGTGTGCCCATTTGTCCCTGAACTGGCTGACAAGTGTCCTAGAATGCTGAAATTCGTAAGTGTGATGAGGTCCTAATAGTTACACATTCAGCAAATGGTAACATTGTCTAACCCACTGTTCATTAGATAGTGCAAAAGAACATCATGGAGACATTCAAAAACCTGTCTGAAATCAAGATATACTACATCACAGCACTCTCCTGATCTACCAAGTTGTAACTTAAGGAGAGAGAGAGAGAGATGAAAGATTAATTTGGCATAAATTGTTTTTGAAAGATCTGTACTGGCTCTTAGTAAACACTGCATCTTCTCTAAGGGCTTGTCTGTATTGGCCCTATACCCATGAAATGGACCAGAAGCTGCTCCTGGATGTGTTGCAGAAAGTGTAAATTGTAGAAAAATCTATGCCTTAATATAGCAACTTGCAGTTTCTAGAGTAATATTCAGTTACTAGTATATTTATAAGTACCATATACAGTAGAGTCTCACTTATCCAAGCTAAACAGGCCGGCAGAAGCTTGGATAAGCAAATATCTTGGATAATAAGGAGGGATTAAGGAAAAGCCTTAATTAAGCACCAAAACATCATGTTATACAACAAATTTGACAGAAAAAGTAGTTCAATACGCAGTAATGTTACGTTGTAATTACTGTATTTACGAATTTAGCACCAAAATATCACGATATATTGAAAACGTTGACTACAAAAATGGCTTGGATAATCCAGAAACTTGTATAAGTGAGGCTTGGATAAGTGAGACTCTACTGTATACTCAAATTTAAGCCAAGTCTTTCAGCCCTTTTTAAGGCTGAAAAAATCCCCCTTGTCTTATACTCAAGTGACAATCTTGGCTGGCTTAGATCCAAGTCAGCTTATATTCAAGTATATAGGTAATCAAAGTTGGTCAGTCTTATCTTATTAAAGTCTTACTATTGCCTTAAATTACAGTTTTATGTAAATATTCAAAAACATTTAACTTAAATATTTACCTCGTTTACAATTTTCATTCACTGCACTTTACCCAGTTCATTTTATTTTATCTACTTGGGTGCCAAATCCATGTTTTTACCATGATTGTCTTTTATACATATATTATTATTATTATTATTATTATTATTATTATTATTATTATTATTATTATGTTTAGAAAGTTAATTTACTTTTTATCTGTATTTTCTGATGCTATTGTGTGTTGTTTGCTGTTTTATCCGCCCATATAAGCTGCCCTTGAGTCCCTTTGGGGAGATGGAGGCGGGGTATAAAAATAAATTATTATTATTGTTGTTGTTGTTGTTGTTGTTGTTACCTACTGATGCTGCAATTAATGTAATTTTATTGGTATTTATTTTTATTTTTGAAATTTACCCGTAGCTGCTGCATTTCCCACTCTCATCTTATATTCAAGTCAATAAGTTTTCTCAGTTTTTTGTGGTAAAATTAGATGCCTCGGCTTATATTCTGGTCGGCTTATACTCAAATATATATGGTATGTACAACTGAATTGCATAGGACTTGCCCACAGGTAATTGTATACAAGATTCAAGCATTAGTTAGTTATCCATTTTATACTACCCTGTGGGATAAACTAGCTCATAAGCAATCTGAAAACCATTACTAGCAGTACAAGTGGGTTGGTTCATGTTATTCGCCACTCAAAACAGGAAGATTGCAAGTACTACATTAATTTTGTGTATAAAAAAGCATTCAAATAAGATACATACTGAAGTGCAAATTGGGAAAACATGCAAACTTTATTATGTATATTGGTGCATTAAGCCTAAATATTTCAATGTACCACAAACTGGTTCTGTAGCCACTCCAAAATGCATTTATCAATAGACATTTCAGCAAACAATAAAACAAGAATGCTTTCTTTTTCAAAATTCAGGTATAATTTTATTGTGTGCAATGCTTTTCAATTTTTTTCCCAAAGAGCCACATGCTTTGGAAACCTTCCATAATGTAACCAGTTTTGTTATGCATGCTTTGCTTTATTATTTTGTTATGAAGAATTTTAAAAGATACATTGGCCAATGAAGCACTTTCCCCCTTTATTGTAAAACATTATGGAAAGATTGATCCAGAAGGGAAAGAATCCTTGATGAACCCACACCTGTTCCCTAGACAATGAAAATGTTCATAATATTCTCATAAAAATCTGCCTTACAAATGTTTTAATTTAAATTAATTTTCCTAAGTAATAAACGACAGCAGCTAAAACTTATAAAGCCATTCAAAACTATTAAGTCACTGATTAAGGAGGCATTAACATCACAAAAACTAATTAACTAGACTACTAGTACATTGGACTTGTGTACAGCTTCCAGGAATGTAGAATATTTGAATTTCCTTTGTAGGATTTTAGATTGCACATTTCCCCTTAGTTTCATGCAGTGGAAAATAAAAACAAATAAAAAGATTTACTTGCATATAAACTATTCAACTTTGGCAATCTCATCTGTCAGACAGCAAAAATAACATGCTATTGGTAGTTTGGAATATGTGTTTGTGTTACTAGAATTCATTTCAATTCAGTTTGCCAGAGATAAGCTGAAAATTTGTACGCATAGGTTTTTGTAGCAATAGGAGACATTTGTGGCATGCAAATGGTACAAAGCAGGATGCTGTAGGAAAAAATAAGTCACCACTTGCTTTTAAAATGTTACAAGGCAGAAAAGTACAAGAATCCTGGCACATCCTGCTTGATCATTCCTACTTACAGCAAAAAAAAAAAAAAAAAAAAGGAATACTTGAAAGTGCCATTTCATTGGGTTGCTGTGAGTTTTCCGGGCTATATATGGGCATGTTCCAGAAGCATTCTCTCCTGATGTTTCACCCACATCTATGGCAGGCATCCTCAGAGGTGTGAGGTCTGTTGGAAAATAGGAAAGTGGAATTTATGTATCTCTGGAAAGCCCAGGTTGGGAAAAAGAACTCTTGTCTCTTGGAGGCAAGTGTGAATGTTGCAGTTGATCATTGTGATCAGCATTTAATGGCCTTGCAGATTCAAAGTCTGGCTGCTTCCTACCTGAGAGAATCCTTTGTTGGGAGGTGTAAGCTGTCCCTGATTGATTCATGTTTGGATTTCCCCTGTTTTCAGAGTGTTGTTCTTCATTTACTGTCCTGATTTTAGAGTTTTTTTAAAAAAATACTGGTAGCCAGATTTGGTTTATTTTCATGCTTTTCTCCTTTCTGTTGAAATTTGTCCCATGCATATGGATTTCAATGGCTTCCCTATGTAGTCTGAAATAGTGATTGTTAGAGTGCTCCAGCATTTCTGTGGTCTCAAATAATATACCATGTATTCAGAGAAGTCACTGAAATCCACAAGCATGTAGACAATTTCAATAGAAAGGAAAAAACCATGAAAATGAAAAAAATCAGGCTACCAGTATTAAAAAACTATAAAATGAGAACAGTAAATCAAGAACAACACTTTGAAAACAGGAAAATTCTAGACATGAAACAATTAGGGCCAGGTAACACCTCCCAACAAAGGATTCCCTCAGGCAGGAAGCAGCTAGGCTTTGAATCTGAAAGGCCATTAAATGCTAATCAAGGTGATCAATTGTAACATTCACACTAGCCTCAAACAGACAAACGTTATTTTTCACACCCTGGACTTTCCAGAGATATATCAACCCCACTTGCCTAGTTTCCAATAGATCTCACAACGTCTGAGAATGACTGCCATAGATGTAGGTGAAATGTCAGGAGATAATGCTTCTGGAACATGGCCATACAGCCTGGAAAACTCATAGAAACCCAGTGATTCTGGCCATGAAAACCGTCAATAACATATCATTTCATTGTCTGTTTATCCTATCCTTGGACAGCATCCTTTCTTTCCTAACTCACTAAAGAAATCATGAAATAGGATTTATTTTCTGACTTGTGAGGGAAGAAATCCCCATGGTCAAATGGCACAATGAACAAACCAGGGCGCAAAGTGGCCCTCCTGTTGTCTGACTCTTCTTGTGAGATCACTACAGCCATTTTCAAAGAGGTAACCAATGGTTATTTATCTCTCTGTTTAGATATACTATATGTCCCCTAGGATGTAATATAGGAGGAAAAAATTGACATTGCTTCCAAAATAAAACTACTTCACTCTCCAAATGATTTTCTTTTTCACTTCTGAAATCGCTAGCATTGTCAGCACTTAGAACTTCAGTTGAACATTTAGAAATACAGTTCAGACATTCAGTGAAAGAGGGCAAGGAGAACACTGTTCATATAAGAGTTTTAGGTTTGAATGATTTCCAATGTCTCATTTTCCTAAATACTATAAATTTGGATATTGATGTGGAATTTCATTTGGAAATAATTTTTTTGTTTGGAGGGGAGAGCCCCCATTTTGCTGTCCCTCCCTGCAGTGACACTCTTTTTGCCACCCTTCACTGAAAAATAAAACACTTCGAGAGATTGGTTGGTTTCCCCTGATATTAAGTCCAATCGTGTCCAATTCTGGGGGTTTGTGCTCATCTCCATTTCTAAGCTGAAGAGCCAGCGCTGTCCATAGACACCTCCTAGGTCATGTGATCAGCATGACTGCATAGAGCGCCATTACCTTCCCGCAGAAGCGGTAACTATTGATCTACTCACATTTGCATGTTTTCAAACTGTTAGGTGGGCAGAAGCTGGGGCTAATGGTGGGAGCTCACTCTGCTCCCCGTATTCGATCTGCCAAGCTTTCGGTCAGCAAGTTCAGCAGCTCAGTGGTTTAACCCACTGCGCCATCAGGGGCTCCTCAAAAGTTCAAATGGAAAATATCCTTCTATTGCAAACAATAAGTGAGAGGTGGTATAATTTTCACCAGAACCATGAAGAGAGAGAAAATATGACGTGAATCGTGATTATATATGAAAATACACTTATTATCACATAGCTAGTATTAAAAATTCAGGAAAGTGCCCTTGAAGCACACATCCAGATTTCCTTCAGAAGAAGGAAACATATACCAGGGAGTAGAATACAGTGGATTAGCATCCTAATAACTTCATTTGATTGCTGTTCATGAACAACTAAGCACCAAATGACTTGCAGTGAGTTTTGGAGTGTAGTCCTTGCTCATTAATCTCACTGATATCACCCCCAGTGCATTAAACAACTAGGTCATGATTGCTGCCTTCAGTATCTGAGTTCTATTAGTATTTTAATAAGCACACATTTCCAAACAGTATAAATATACAAATTAATATTATACATACTAAAACTATGCTATAGGGAATTATGAATTCTCGGTATCCTTAAGCCAACTATTACTTTCCTTCTCTTTCACTGTGTCTTCTAGCATACATGGAGGACAATAGGAAGGCTAGACATTAGTCTTTTACTTGGCTGACTGCTTTGCTGACACTGAGACACAGTATGAGTGATTCTCATTGCTCAGTCCTTCTAATACTGATCCAAAGTAAATTATTTGTTTTCCCTGTCTCAATCCTCTGCTTTGTGTGTGTGGAGTGACTTGAGAAACTGCAAGTCGCTTCTGGTGTGAGAGAACTGGCTGTCTGCAAGAACATTGCCCAGGGGACACCCAGATGTTTTGATGTTTTTATTATCCTTGTGAGAGGCTTTTCTCATGTCCCTGCATGGAGCTGGAGCTGATAGAGGGAGCTCATCTGTGCTCTCCTTGGGTTGGATTCGAACTGGTAATCTTCAAGTCAGCAACCCAACCTTCGAGTCATCAGTCCTGCCAACACAAGGATTTAACCCACTGTGTTACCGGGGCTCTGCTAATATCACAGGATTTAGGGAAGGCGTTACCAAGTTCAAAGTTCTTCACTCCACAAAATACACAAGGTACTTGGTAGAGACAAGCTGTCATTTTAACTTTGAATATGCCCTGAATATATTTGAATGGTTTTTAACTGATTTTTTAAAACACTGTTTATATTTAATGCTGATATAATGTTTGTATGTTTGCAAATTTTAAATTGTGTACTAATGCTTTTATGTTAAACTGCTTTGAATCCCCTTCAGGGGAGATAAAACGGGGTATAAATAACAACAACAACAACAACAACAACAGGAAAAACTCAGCCGCTATCAGGACCTCAAGATTGAACTTCAAAGACTCTGGCAAAAACTAGTGCAGGTGGTCCCGGTGGTGATCTGGGACATTGGGTGCCGTGCCAAAAAATCTCAGCTGGCATATGGAAACAACAGACATTGACAAAATTACGATCTGCCAACTGCAAAAGACCACCCTACTGGGATCTGCGCGCATCATCCGAAAATACATCACACAGTCCTAGACACTTGGGAAGTGTTTGACTTGTGATTTTGTGATATGAAATCCAGCATATCTATCTTGTTTGCTGTGTCATAAAATAATAATAATAATAATAATAATAATAATAATAATAATAATAATAATAATAATGTGAGAAAATAGGAAGGAATTAATGGTTGGTTGGTTGCAAGGAACCTGGCTGCTGCATTGTGGAGACTTGTCTTTATGTCATCCTTGCTAGAGCCTCTTCTACACTACCACATAATCCAGATTATCAAAGCAGAAAATCCATATTATCTGCTTTGAACTGGATTATGAGTCTACACTGCCATAAAACCCAGTTCAAAGCAGATAATCTGGATCTTATATGGCCATGTAGATGGCGCCTAAGTCATCAGCAAAAGGTATTACCCATAACATAGTATGTTATTAGTAGTCACTGCCTATCTGGTTATATGCTGTTGGCATAGTTTTTTCTATTATTGAACTTCCATATTGACTCTAGTTCAGTGGTTCTCAACCTGGGGTCCTCAGATGTTTTTGGCCTTCAACTCCCAGAAATCCTAACAGCTGGTAAACTAGGCCAAAACAACGGGGAACCCACAGGTTGAGAACTACTGAACCACTGCTCTAGTTTATGGTACCCCAGCATAGCAATTCCTTGGCCGTTTACTCAGATGAGGTTTGCCATTGCCTTTCTCTTAAGCTGAAAAAGCATAAATTGTTCAAAGTCATGATACAATGGGTTTTGACAGCTGAGGAGTGGTTCTAACTCATATTATCTGGAATTTTAATCCAGCACTCAAGCCACTCTAGCTCTTGTTCACATAATGCTGAAGTTATGTATACAGTGTTCCCTCACTTATCGCGGGGGTTAGGTTCCAGGACCACCTGCAATAAGTGAAAATCCGTGAAGTAGGGATGCTATATTTATTTTAATATTTATACATTATTTTAGTAGTTATACATTATTTTAAGTCTTTATCAACCAATAGTGTGTTGATAAATCGCCTCCTTCTCCTCCCACTGCCACTTGGGCTCCTTTTCTCTCCCTTTGGCTTCTCCTTCCTCCCTTCCTGAGACTGTAAATTGTAATTTTTATGATTTATAATAGCCTTTTAGAGTTTATTGAAAAACCGCAAAACAGCAAATCCGTGAAAAGTGAACCGCAAAGTAGTGCGGGAACACTGTATACGTATAACATATATTATCTATCTGCTGAAGCAAGCTGGAGAAGTTAGTCTATTGTATACATTCTGTTTTCTTACATCAATGTGACATCATAGAGAAGAGTTGAAATAAAGGAAAATTTTAAAGATTAAAATGATGAAGGGCTTACCTCACAAAATACAGGTACAACAGCATAAATGATATTATGAAAAGTATTGTATAAAGCAATATGGTTATTAGTGCACCAGGAAAACCCGATCCTTCTATACGTAAGAAGAGCCAGTATAGCTTGGTTGAGTCAGCAGTTGGTTTATCTGCAGTGTAATGAAGTCTCTGAAATGTTTTTATTAAAAATAACGTGTTAAGAAAATAGGAACAATGTGCAATAGTAATAGATACAGTAATGCTGATAACTAATAATCATTGTATTTCTGATTACATTGTACTACATCATACATCACATAAGATACATGCTGATATACAGAATAGAGATAGTTGTCACTGCCAGCAACATAGGACTGACATTGCCAACATAATCAGCAGTTGTCCTGTTTAGTTGTTAGGTATGATATTTTGGACCTTAGGAAACATGAGGTTGCCAGCACTGTGATCTCTTTTGTGCTGCTGGGGAAAATGGCAGGAAAAGGAAGAGGGGTTGACCAAGGGCAAGATGGATAGATGGTATCCTTGAAGTGACTGGCTTGACCTTGAAGGAGCTGGGGGTGGTGATGGCCGACAGGGAGCTCTGGTGTGGACTGGTCACAAAGAGTTGGAAGCGACTGAGCGAATAAACAACAACTAAGTTCCTTTAATGTTCTACCATGTTTCCATAATGCCAATGTAGTGGTGGTAGTACAGGATAATAATTAGTTTAAAACACTATGAACAGATACACATGTAAGCATTTTAGCCATATCAGATTACAGTGGGACACACGACAATGTAGAAAAAAAGTTTTTCAGCTACTAACTCATTTCTAGGCATTTTTGCTCTAAAATGATACACAATCCCACAGATGTTAACAGACATGCTTAATCTTACCCAGTATTGTATGGAAGCTAATCATTAGGGACAGTTTAGCCCAGTGGTCAAAATGCTATATTTATTTCCAAAAGAGTTCCATCTTGCACTGCTAGTTCCCAAGGTATGAGAGACATTATTCATGCTTGTATTGGGCTTAGTGAATTAACTTTGGATTAATTAATTAACATACCCTTTCTCTTTTTTTATCCCTTAAATAAAAACAAATAATGTGCAGTCCTGAATTAGAAAACCTATCTGGAAAGAGTGTATAAACTTGTAAATAAATCTTTGGCATTATTCACATTTCTATGGGGCGTGAATTCAACATGGAAAGAACTATAGACAGGCAATGGTATCAGAGCCAAAAGAACTATATATCTAATAAGCTTGTAAAAAGAACGAAGTCCACTTTCTATATTTTTGTTGTGTGTCTTCAAGTTACTTTATGTTTATGTAACTTTAAGGCAAGCTTATCAAGGGGTTTTCTGGGCCTGAAACTGTGTCACGTGGCCAAGGTCATCCAGTGGGTTTCTATGGCTGTTTCTGGAATCATAGTCTAACACTCAAACCACTTTACCACGCTGGGAAGGAAATTGTTACTAGGAAGTTAAAACACTGAAAATATCCATATGTTACCTGTTTGAAAAAAATGAAAGCTACTTGGTAATTCTGTTGACTAACTGGATGAAGATGTATTCTGTCAGGTAAAACATACTCAAGTCTGAAAGTAGCTCAAGCCTTCATCGAAACATTTTACTGCCCAGACCACTGTCCTCATTACATTCCGTATGAGATTCACCACGCATCATGGTGAACCCAGTGTGGGGCATGGGGAAATCATTGCCCCATGCCCTGCATTACCTGGTGTCTCCTTTACCCCATCTCACCGGGGAAGTATCTGCCACCCAGCTTCCCCTTGTTGTTGGTTATGCAAGACAGGAAGCCTCCCGTGTTGCCGTAGTGGAAGTGAACGCCGTTCCTACTCTACTTGTGCCACGGAGGCATGCCAGAAGTAGTTTGACGTCATGAAATGGGAGCTGGCAGGCTCCGTGGTGCAAGTAGAGCAGGAACGTCATAGGATGAGCAATTTAACCCATTGAATGGGGTCCCATGAAAAAAGGAGGACATTTGAACATGTTCCTTTCTCCACACATACAACCTCATCAGACTTGCCAGTGGAATCATCACACATCATGGCAAATCTGGTGGTGTCCATTGAGGGGTGTGGGAACCCATAGCCCCATGCCCCACATGACATAACTCATCCATCGTCCCATCCCACGGGGGGGGGGGGGGAGCAGCATTGGCTGCCTGGCTTCTCCCCATTGATACAATGCAACATTAAAAGCCTTCCATGTTGCCGCAGCAGGCAGCAGCAGCCAGTTCGTTAGTACTGCTGGTTTGTCAGTACAGGTTGAGAACCACTATGCTATATGCAGTACTAGCTGTACCTGACCATGCATTGCTGTGGCCTATAGTATTTTTTTTCCTCTTTTCCCCTTTTCACCTCTCTTCTCCTCCTCTTAGTAATAATGATGATGATGATGTGTTTTCCTTCCTTTCCTCTCCCTTCCCTTCGTTCCTTTCCCTTTCTTTCCTTGATTTCTCTCTATCTTTTCCCCTTCCTTCCTTCCCTTTCTCCTTCCCTTTGTTCCTTTCCTTTCCCTTCAGCTGATGCTTCTTTTCTTTCTTTCTCTGTCCTTCCTTCCTTCCCTCCCTCCTCCTTCCTGTCGTTCTCTTCCCTTTCTCTTTCCCTTTGTTTCTTTCCTTTTCTAGTTAAAGCACTGGATGCTGTCTCCAAGCGTGAGAAAGGCGCATTGTGTTCTCTTCCCCACACTCACACCCCACCCTGATTCTTCCCCCTTTTCTTTTCTTCCTTGGAAGGGCAAAGGCAACCGGGATCCCTGAGGTCTGGACCTGCTTGGCAGTGGCTTTTCCTGGGAGACGTGTATGTTTGCTTATGTGTGTGTGTGTATGTGTGTGTCGATGGCTTCTCTGATCAGCTGTCTGGTCCCTTCCTTTGAGGAGATGACAGGAGAGACCCAGCTGGGGGAAGAAAAGGTGCCAAGCAAGCCCTCCTGTGCTAGAGAGGCCTAACCATTGTATCTGGGGATGTGGGGCAGGCTCCCTTCTCTTTATGTATAGCTTCTCTCCCCCTTATCAGATGGATGAAATGCTCTTTTCCCTGGAGGCGGGGCATGGGTGGGGAAAAGGGTTTGAGTTTTGGGCTTCGGGGGTTTCCCAGGCTCCCTCTTTGGCCCCATCTGCCTTTGCGGTCAGCCTCAGATGGGGAGATCCTGCGGGCGAGGATCCTCAGGGCTGGGCTGAGGCATTGGGAGATGCCTGTCCACAGCCTGGAGATGGCACTGCGCTACTGGCTCCCCTACGCCTCCTATGCACATGCGCACTTGCCACCAGCTGCATGTGCACTCCTTTCCTCCCTCCTTCCCAGAGGTGAACGGTTATACGCCTTTCTGAGGGGGGACATGCATGGCTCATCTGAATTCCCTCGCATCACTGCCTCACTTTGAAAAGGGGAGGGGGAAGCGAGAGGGATAAATGTGCCACCTTTCCCGCCCTTTCTCAAGTGGCCCTTATCTCGGCTGTTTGTTTTTTCCCTCATAGAAGAGGGGGTGGGACAAGAGGAGTCGTTCTAGTGCATGTGCTGTAATTTCTTTTAGGTTTTTTGGGTTTTTAAGTCTGTGCCGCTCTGTTTTTTGTGGTTTTAGGAGTGATGGTCACTCGTTGGTCTATTAAGTGTATTGTGTTTAAATATTGTGTCAATCCGTCCAGTGGTTTTTGAGTTATGTTCGTCCCACAAATGAACATTACATTTTTATTTATATAGATTAGCCTTCAAAATACCCAGAATCATTTATGATTCAGCTTTCAAACTGTATGGAAATCAACCTACTTACAGCTGTATTTATGGACTTCTTCCTTCTAGAGACACTTGTGCCTAACACAAAATGCAAATGGCATTGGGCGTGGTCCTCTTTGCACTCACATATCCTATTAGAACATTTATTGAATCTTGACATTGGGCTTGCGATATAGCATTATTTCAGGCCACTTTGAAGGAGAAGAATGGCAGACCCTAGTGAAATGGGTACCCAGAAGAACACTAGTCAAAATGCAAAGAAGGAAAACATTATTACTCATTGTGACATAACCTCTCTATAACCCCTCCATTCTCACATTTCAGAACTTTCAGTGAAGGCTTTCCGAAAACCCCAGGAAATATCATGTTCTTGAACCACCAAAACCTCTTGTAGGTTTATCTATAGCCTGCCAAGTTTTGCTATGGCTCCATTCAAAGAGTCTATTTTTTAAAAAACAAAACAAAAGTTGGTACTTAATTAATTGTGGCCTATATTTGCAGAACAGCCCTGTACTTTATACCTTCTAACTTCTCATATAGGTCCCCATTCCCCTTGCCCCCAAGTACATTGTCAACTGATTGGTATTTTTGCCCTCTTTAATCATAAAAAAATGAAAGTGAGTCAACATGGAGGCCTATTTTCCAAAAGCTATCAATCTGTCAACTTTCATAAGCACTAAGACCACTTAGAATTTTAAAAGATATTAGACCATTAAAATAACTCATGTCACATTACCACAACATAACATTTTAAAATGCTTGATCTAAAATAAATTGATTGGCAAGTAAATCTGAAATAGCAGTTGAAGGGATGCCAAAGGCGGGAAGCAAAATTGCAAGTACAAATATGGGAAACACATGTAAAGGATTCAGTTTCATTTGGAAATGGGATATGCCCTTTTGCGTGGTATTCATTTAAATGTGTTCCTGGTGAGGGTAATTTTGGTGGAAAATATTGGCCAGTTTTCAGTTCAGAGCAAGAAGCCTTTTACAGAAGTTCTCAAATAAAAGTCAAATGGAAGGCAGGCTCAAACGTTCAATTCTCAGGTCTGTGCTGCAATAGAAGATGATTTATCGGTATTCATGTTGTGGTTTTCTTTAACCAGAAGCAGGGGACTTATGTTCTGCTATATTCTTAAAGCATCTTCTAGTGAAAGAAATATCTATTGGGCAGAGCCTATTCCTATCAACTGCAATTTGTAAATATAGGATCAGCATTTGTTTTAATAAATCTAAAAGTTGTGGGTAAAAACCAGATGGCTCCATCTACCCCCAAATATAACTCTTAGTGATTCAGGTATCTGGTAGTGAATATAAGACCCAATAAATAGGATGCTGGAATTCTGTCCTGACTGATTTTTTAGTTTAAAATCTTTCTCCTTAACTGGAAAAGTCACACTGAGTAGAACAAGAGCATGATTCTGCTTATTTGCTCTCACTAGTCCCCATACAGCTTCAAAAATCTCTAGAGAAGACTTGTGTATGGCATGGAGAAGATCAGGAGTGGGGTTTAAAAAATGAGACTGTTATTGTGGTGCAAAGTTAAATTTAGTCATAAATGTCATGATTCAACCACAGAGACAAAGCAACACGGTGAAGGAGTGAGGAGGCCTGAGAAAAAACTCCCCCCTCCCAAATCATATAGAAAAATTTAATAAAAGTCTGATGGAGCTTCTGAACTTTATACCTCCTTAGTGTTTACAAACAAATGTGAACTACAGCCTTGCAAGCTGGTTTACTCTAACAGTCATTTTAGTTCCAACAGTTGCTTTCTGCATGGGGACAGATGTGCGTGTGATTTAATATCTAAAGTAATGCCAATGTATGTATTCTCCAACAAGAGAGAGGAAGGATGGATCTACACTGACATATAATGCAGTTTCAGAATGCAGATTAACTGCATTGAACTAGATTATATGGCACTGTTGACTCATATAATCCAGTTCAGTGGAGTTAATTTGCATTCTGAAACTGCATTATATGGTAGTGTTGTTGTTTATTTGTTCAGTTGCTTCTGACTCTTCATGACCTCATGGACCAGTCCGTGGCAGAGCTTCCTGTTGGCTGTCACCGCCCCCAGCTCCATCAAGGTCAAGCCAGTCACTTCAAGGATACCATCCATCCATCTTGCCCTTGGTCGGCCCCTCTTCCTTTTCCTTCCATTATTCCCCAGCATCATTCTCTTCTCCAAGCTTTCCTATCTTCTCATGATGTGGCCAGAGTAGTTCATCTTTGCCTCTAATATCCTTCCCTCCAGTGAGCAGCTGGGCATTATTTCCTGTAGTATAGACTGGTTGGATCTTATGGCAGCGTAGATCCAGCCAAAAAGACGCTTCACAAAGCATGCTGCAATAAAGTCAGAAGCCAGAAGCCCCTAACATTTAAAGAATAATGCTGATACAGTTGTAGCAGAAACCAACATGATGTAGTGTTTTTCGGTATTGGACTAGGACATTGGGAGACCAGGGTCCAAATAGTTCTACCTGGTCATGGTAAGCCACAGCGTGACCTCAGGCAAGTCATACACAATTATGCAGCCTTAGATGAATACAAGAAAAAAACAAATTCTGTCAACAATCCTTGTGATAGGTTCACCAGAAATTACTTGAAGACACACAGCACCAACCGGAGTTGCTTCTGGAGTGAGAGAATTGGCCGTCTGCAAGGACGTTGCCCTGGGGACGCCCGGATGTTTTGATGTTTTTACCATCCTTGTGGGAGGCTTCTCTCATGTCACCGCATGGAGCTGGAGCTGATAGAGGGAGCTCATCCACACTCTCCCCAGGTGGGATTCGAACCTGGCAGCTTTCAGGTCAGCAACCCAACCTTCAAGTCATTTAGTCCACTACGCCATCTGGGGGCTCCAATGGCTTCAAATTACAGGAAAGGAGATTCCATCTGAACATTAAGAAGAATTTCCTCACTGTGAGAGCTGTTCAGCAGTGGAACTCTCTGCCCTGGAGTGTGGTGGAGGCTCCTTCTTTGGAGGCTTTTAAACAAAGGCTGGATGACCATCTGTCGGGGTGCTTTGAATGCAATTTTCCTGCTTCTTGGCAGGGGGTTAGACTTGATAGACCACAAGGTCTCTTCCAACTCTATGATTCTATGATTTTATGAATCCTATTGACATTCCAAACTAAAGTTATAAGGAATTTAAATGTCAGGTCAACATTCAATAATGTTCTCTTCTCTATCATATATACTGGTAATCCCAACTAAAGTAAACATATACAAATAAATTTACATAAAAGTTGATTCACCATTCAACAACAGCTCTACTCAAGCTGTGACTAATAACACAATTCAAGCCCTGTTCTTAAGCATTTAATAAGTTAACCTAAATGAAACAAAAACAAAATAATACAAATGGTGCTGTGGATGTTTTACTAGTCCAAGCTACATTCAAAACTATACTGGAGTATTACAATGGCCACCCTACCCACCCCACAAAGCAAAGCCATACATTTGTTTATAGAGGTTCACTTAATGTTGTTAGGTAGAGTTCAAATATCAGCCCTACATTATCTTCCAGGTGCAACAGGAAACTAGGATGAGACCTGAAACCGAGCAGGAAGGAATACACAACAAACAATAACTTTGGCCAAAGGATATACCAAGTCTCAGAATTGCTTTCAGTTCAACCTACTCACATCCCTGGTAGTGGTAAAAAAAAGTTTATTTCAAGCATGAGTATTTTATAGATCTTCAGAGTTATGCAAACTTTGTGTATGCATACATGATAATCTCTAAGGACCCCATACAACAGGTGGGGGAAAAGTGGGGGAAAGCAGAGGAAAGCAGACGGAACCATCTTACTCAGTTCCCTCCAACTTGCCCCATTTTATGAAATGGTCAGCCATACCATGTGCCTCCCTTTCCTTTCCACAACTTTCCCCACCTTTTCCTAATACTGCTGTGTGGAGCCAGGTTAAACCAAAGTCCTGAAGACCATCTTCAGACCCCATTTCCACGCACTTAGGACATGGAGCACCATGGATTCCCACAGGAAGTGCCCTTACTTTGTGTGATCATCTCCCTGGGACTCCCATGGGGCTCCATTTCCTAAGCTCATGGAAACAGAGCTCGAAGACCGTCTGATGAAGTCCTGACGGAGGTCTGTGTGACCAGCACATTTTTAGCCACAGATATTACCTTAAAGAAGTAAGGCAATTCAGTGCAAATATTACATGTTAAAGGTCATTTAAGTTCATTTTTAAAAATATATCCATCAGAAACTTCAAGGCTACTGAAATTATGTCAACATTACATTTTATGTGTTACCTTGTATCTTTAGTGTATGCATTATTCATTTCACAGAGGGGATGAAAAGTGGGATGAATACGTATTTCAATCAAAAATCTGATTACTAACGTATTACTTATTTATTTATTTTTTAACTTGAATATGCTGTCGCCAGGAGTAGAATGCCATATCTTCTGGTGAGTCATTGAATGGGAAAAAAAATTCTACATCAAGGGCTCATATCTAAGTTATTTTAAGTGACTTACCCCCAGGGCTGCATCTACTATAAACACTGCCAAAGGGTCGAGCACTGTCCAGAGTCCCCAAGCCATGATCAGTTTTGACAAGAATGACGGAAAAGAGCCAAATGACAGCTGACAGCCCCATCTCATCAGAACCAGAAGAAGCATCACTGCGTTTAAGGTCAAAGGTCCCACCATAACCATGGCCAGTTCTTCATGAGTATGTAGCAAAGAATTCTGATAGCACAAATCCACAGTATAAAGACAGAACTGGAATCTGGAAGTAAGGCAGAGGATCCAAGAAACAAATAGATGATCTTTTTTCATTGGTATACACAATTGCTTGTACAATTATTTTGTGCAATTTAGCAAGCAAAACCTCTAAATTAGAAATGTTGTTCACAAAAACTGAGTAGACTTTCAGGCCAATTTCTTTATGTTTTTCATGCAGCACACTCAGAATTTCATCCTCTGAAGAATCTAGAGGCCATAAGGTGTTGCAATTTACTGGTAGCAATGTTGTGTTAAAGAGGAGATGTGTGAAGTAATGTTACAGAGTTTCTCCTCCGAGCTGTGATCGTACCAAAAAGAATGGCAGACAGGTAATATCTAGTATTTCACAAGGTAAAACTCAGCATTATATCAGCACACCTAATACAGTATTTGCCACTTGAGAAAGGTCACATTTCAGAAAAACTGAATAAATCTAAAGAACATAAGCTCTTGGTTTAAGCTCTATGCATATTGACTAATCTTGGCATCAGTGTTACAAGAACAAAAACTGGTGCGCCTGTCTGCAAATCAGTATGTCATTACAATCCTTCCTCAACTTTGACAAGAGCTTAGCCCTATAGTTTCACATTGACATAGTCAGTTGGCTTCCAGATGTTATTGGTGTGCAACTCCTAGGAGATTTGACCACCAAATGCAAAAAAACATTTAGAGCAGGTCTCTAAAACTTTTTCCATTTGCGACCTCTTTCTGCCTAAGTAATTTTCACATGACTCTAAGTATATCAGAATATATAAAAAAGGTATACAATCAAACATTTACTGATAAATTAGCATATGCAAGTCTTGCTAAACTGGATGATTTCTCACGATCTCTTCGCTTGTCGGGGGAGGCCCTCCTCTTGCTCCCACCACCGTCACAGTCGCGGTTGGTAGGGACGAGAGAGAGGGCTTTCTCTGTCGTGGCCCCCTGGCTCTGGAACTCGCTCCCCAGGGAGATTAGGCAGGCCCCCACCCTTCTCTCCTTTCGAAAGAGCCTAAAAACATGGTCTTCCAGCAGGCCTTTGAAAATTGATCTAGTAAGAATGACCAGTCATCTTTCACTAATAGTCCCGTTTGTACGCCTCTCCTAGCACTTTTGATGGCTATGACACTTTGGATAACCACTCCCCCTGACGATATCAACATAATTAGCACTTTAGCCCAGTTTCCACAGATCTTATCCATGATTTTATCATGATGTATTGAATGTGTTTTTATAACTTGTTTTATTGTTGTTTGATTTGTTTTACTGCTTGTTTTTATATTGTCGTGACCGGGCTTGGCCCCATGTAAGCCGCCCCAAGTCCCTTTGGGGAGATGGGGCGGGGTATAAGAATAAAATTATTATTATTATTATTATTATTATTATTATTATTATTATTATTATTAAATATAGATGAAGCATTTTCTGCAGCGTCTACTGTAAACAGTGCATTTTGTTACTAAATTATTTACCGTTGCCAATTTTTTTTGCAAATGGAACACTGAGCTACGAGTGGAGCTGGGCAATGCGGGGCATGGGGCGCCGGATTCCCCACACCCCTCTACGAACTGGAGCAACCTCGGTGGTCATCTCACAAGGTTGTAAGTGGTGCTGGGACTCTCAGTTTAAGAAACACAGATCTAGAGAACCACATAATTCTATACCCTGGACTTATGACCTTGTGAGATAGCCACTGAGGTAGCTCTGGTATATAAAGAAGTGTGGGTGATCTGGCGTCCCATGCCCTTCATCGCCCGGCTCCAGCCTAGGGTGATCAGATGGGGGAAAGAATAGTGCGTGTGGTTTCCTCCCATGCATTTTATGGCAAGACTGGAACTCTCCTGTGTTGCCCTGCTGGTGACATCCACCATATCCGCCTTCTTTTGTTCAACCTCATGTTATAGGAGGCAGCTGGCTCCGTGGGTGACCTATGCTAAAATTGGCACATGCCACCAATTTTAGGCCTTTGTGATGCGGTGGCAAATAAGTAGAAATGTGATTAACTGCCTGAAGATCTAAAATTATTTCCATTTTATGGAAACTATTTTCATGCAATCCACTGCCATGGTTTTCCAATATTTGATATAGATCCATACTTACCTTGTGACAGGAATGGCAATAGCTTGAAGGAAGATCCACTGACTACAATAATGTAGGTACAGGCGGACAAACCAGAGCACAGCCACCAGCAGCATAAGAAACCAGAAATCCCGGGAGTACCAGTGTCCCTTTCCAAGTTCTGAAAATACTGCATATACCCCAAAGTATAAGTGATTGGTGAGTCGGGAAGATGTTCTTAATTCAACAGCAGGATGGCAGCTGTAATGAGAGAGACAGGGCAGCTATGAAAACAAATACAATAAATATAATGTAGAGTGGGACCTTATCATAAAGAGAAACTCACATATTAACTGTCAATGACTTACATATCAGATCACAGTAGGATCACAATTTTGTATGTTAAACTGTCTGCTCGATTTTATGTAAGTGAATGGGAGCAGAGGATATAACAATTCATGGATAAATTTGTAGAAAGAGGAGCAGCAAACAGTTCTTCCACTTACAACCTCAGTACTATGTCTTTTCAATCCAGCTCACTATTCCTAAAAGTCCACAAGACTCACTCAGGAGCCAGCTTAGAGTGAAATGACATGATGACAGTTTGGCTACATGCAACTGAAAATGCCATCATGTGGAAGTCAGTATACAAACAGACCCTAAGTTAAAAACATCTGACTTATAAATAGCGGTGAGACAACAAGTGAGAAAAATCTACCCCTAGGAAGGGAAATTCACTCCTGGAAGAGTTATCATGGGAAAGGTTGCCTTAACTGAAGCTTTATCAGCAATCCTTGTTTCCATAACAAGCCAAATTTTTCAAAATCCATTTATCACAGTGACAGAAAGTGAGGTGAAATCTTCTGAACAGGAGCACAGACAGCAAAACAAATGCCACAAGGGCATTAACCCTTCCAAAACTTATGTATATATATGTGTGTGAGAGAGGGGGGGGGAGAGGGAGAATATATACACACACATTTAAATAAGTGCTTGTTCTAACATACAAATTCAGCTTAAGAAGAAACCTACAGAACCTATCTTGTTCGTAACTTGGGGAATGCCTACACTGAGCTTTTGGTATCAATTGATGGTTGGTTCCTGTAGATACCAGAGTCTGTGGGTTCTCATGTCCCATGGCATACAAAGGTGTTGTAAAATGGCGACAGTTACCCAAAACAGCAAAATTAAGCTTTCCTTTGGGGATTATTTTTTAGTGGGAGGGAGATATTTTCAAGGAGTAGATGGTGGAATCCATGGATGAAGAATCCATGCATACAGAAGGCCAACTATAAGGGATAAGAATGGTAACAAACAGCAAAGAACTATGTGCCCCACAATAATCTATGGGACATAACTTCAAGCATTATATTTATAAACTAGTGAAAATTTCAGAATTATAAGACACTTAAAAACACATACAGTGATATCCTGAGTTAAGAGTTTAATTTATAATATGACCAAGCTCTTAGCTCAAATTGTTCTTATCTCAATTCAAATTTTCCTATTGAAATGCATTGACATGCTATTAATCAATTCTAGTCCCCCAACACCCCTCCCATTTTTGTTACATGTTTTAAAATAAGCAAATTTACTTTATAAATAACAATTAATGTATAAATGCACATTCACATGGAAAAATAAAAAAGAAAGATCAACTTTAAAATGGTAGAAGCACAAAGTTGTGGTAAGGAAGCACAAAGTGAAGAGGCAAAAGCATCACTTTCTTCATACTGTACACATTCCAGCCTCCCTACCTCTTGCTGTCTCTCCCCCTCTCTCTTCATGAAGATAAACATAACAGCGAATAACAACCACACAAAATCAACTAACCCAAAGTTCCTTGAAGTGAACAAGAACAAAGTAGACACCAAAAGTGGACAAGAGCACGAAGCACGGAGGTATGAGGCATGGAGGCACGAGGCACAAAGGCTGCTTCCTTGAAGTCCTACAGCCCTATACTCTCCCTCTAGCTCTCCCTCTGGCGCTAGCTCTTAACTGCTAATGCTGCTCATATGTCAAAGCAAAAACCAGTCCAAGTGATGGCTTTTAACTCAAAACATTCATAAGTTGGGGTGCTCTTAAGTCAAGGTTCCACTGTACTTGAAAAAACAACCTATGGGGAACTTTCTGTCAGAAAACTGATAAATTTTGTTAGCCAGCTCCGTGCAACAAAATTAGCTGTTGCCAATTTGGTTGCTACATTTTAGATTTTTTTTTTAATAATCTGCATAATTTAAAGCCCTCAATAATAAGAATAAATATAAATATCTATGTAACTGAGCAAATTCCCTGTTTCTTTAGCTCCATAGCTCATTCACACTAAGGCCAATTTGAAAGGGCAGTAATTGCAATGGTTCTATTGTATAAATTTATGTTTTGCAATTAATGCGTTATATGTTTAATGGTCCTGTAATGCACACTGGCACATTTTTATATATAAATAGGCCTGAAAGCTCTTTTTTAAAGTGTCTGTCATACGAAAGAGAAGAACAGGAAGGAAGTGGGCCAGTGCAGTCGTTTACTGCTCAATGTGGTGTGATTTGCCCTTTCATTAATTACTGTGCTGCTTCAAAGAAACGAAAAAGGCAGACACGCAGATGCAAGCTTGGCATTATGTCTGCAAGAAACTGGAAAATCTTTGCTGATTCAAAGCTGAAAAGACAGTCGCTTCTTTGACCTTTGCAAACTTCTAACTGTTGTGCATATCTCCATTGATTAAAATGACTAAGCAGCTCTGGCTGCCAAGCAGGATGTCAACACACTTGTACCATTATTTTTATATTGGTGCATTACTTTAAACATCCCAAAAGCACAAAGGTCTTGCTGTTAGAGCATGGGGAGAAAGCTAGTGGTGGTTGTGATGGCTGTTGTTCTTTTTCCTTCAATGAATCACATGAGAACAAGCAACAGACAAAGTTTTCTACTTTTAAATCACAATATATTTCTCAGAATGTTTTATATGCATGATTCCCTTTACAAATAGAATATACTCTGTCCTTCTGTCTTAGTTCAGAAGACAGGGTGCTTCACACATTATGAAGATAAATGTGACAAACACAAATTTCATACCCTCCAAATGCCCCAACTAAGGGCAAGATGGATGGATGGTATCCTTGAAGTGACTGGCTTGACTTTGAAGGAGCTGGCGGTGGCGACAGCTGACAGGGAGCTCTGGCGTGGGCTGTCCATGAATGAGGTCACAAAGAGTCGGAAGTGACTGAACGAATAAACAACAACAAATGCCCCACTTGGCAGGGACACTTGTTATATAACCTGCAAAGAGCAAGAAGGTAGTTGTCACTCTTGGATGTCCAAATGCCTCTACCTGTAACATGGGATAAAACTGGTTAGCCCATTGGGAGAAGTTGCTTCAGAAGTTTCAGCAAAACTCCAGAGCAGCCCTGGACTCTGGGGTTAGTGTGGACAGCTTCAGTTGTAATTCCGTTCAGTCCACTGTCCACCTGGGCTGGTGCTGCTGCACCCCTTTTTCCTGCATTCTGTGGGGCAGAGAGTAGGCAACGGATCTGCGTTTCTGTCTTATCTCCAGAGTAGAAAGCCATGGAGGTCCCAAAAAACTCCTGCCTGTCCCTGGGTACCTTTGCTGACATCAGCAAAGATCTCTGTGTTACAAGGGAAAGGAAAGGGGATTATCTCCTTCTTCTTCCTTGTTAGGTAGGTGCATATGCCAATATCAAAAAAGTGCCCAGCACTATCCAGTAGTTCTCCAATGCCATTTTTGTTTCATAAAAATAAATAATTGTTCCTTCCTGTCATGGGAAGACTTCTACAAAGATAATTATAGAACCAAAAAACTCAACTTCATAAAATAATAGTATGCCAAGAACAGACTAAGGGACCTTCTAGACAGTCTCATAATCTAGGACAAATAAGATAAAGGTAAAGGTTTCCCCTGACGTTAAGTCCAGTCATGTCTGACTCTGGGGGTTGGTGCTCATCTCCATTTCTAAGCCGAAGACACCTCCAAGGTCATGTGGCCGGCATGACTTCATGGAGCGCCATTGCCTTCCCGCTGGAGCGGTGCCTATTGATCTACTCACATTGGCATGTTTTCGAACTGCTAGGTTGGCAGAAGCTGGAGCAACAGCGGGTGCTCACTCCGCTCCCAGGATTTGAACCTGGGACCTTTCGGTCTGCAAGTTCAGCAGCTCAGTGCTTTAACACACTTCGCCACCGGGGCTAGGACAAATAAGTGGGTTTAAAAAACTCAGGACCTTAAAGAGAGTCCAGACACAGAGCTGTCAGTCCTGGTAAATGCTCCCCTGATGTCCTGCCAGGTTCAGTTGTAGCAAATTTTAGAAATTCGCAAGACGGACATAGGGCATCCTCCAGAAGTTTTCTTTTAATTTTTTAATTAACTCTCTGAGATGTGCTGGACCTCATAAGGGCTGATGTGGATATATGAATGTACACACAAGCAGATTTTTTGTCATTATCTCTTTTTACCATTCTGCTGCCTTTATTTTTTCGCTCTTGAACCCCATGTCCCTTTGGGGTCACTTGCCTGCCATGCTGGTGCCCACTGTATAAATTCAAGCTTTGTTTAATTTCATAAACATGAGAACAAAAGAATGCTTGCAGAGTTCTCATAGGAATTGCTTTCCAATTGTGTTTCCATTTAGCCATCTGTGTGCCCATGGCTTTATTTGTTTACAGCCCTCATCAGATGTTTTGGGATTTTAAAATGCTCACCTGTGCTAGAGAAGTCCACACTAGTATATAGCAATGAAGTCACATGTTTTTCTTGACTGCAGGGATATCCAGATATACAGTGATGCGAATATGCACATTTATAACTAAAGTAAGATTTTTAGCACACCTTTTTAACACATGTTTTTTGGCCATTCATGCTATCCAGCATGCATTTTCAGCAAATGTCATCTAGGCAGCCCCCTCCTTTATTTCGGTTTCTTCCACATTTTAGGGCTTGTGTAGAAGGGCCCTACATCAGAAGTTAATACAAGAAAACGTATGGTCAAGAACAACACTTTCAATTGTGTCTGACATTTTGACATCTTCCAGTGATGCAGTGTGCTTTTAAATACTCAGGATCAATGTCGGAAGTGCTTCTGCGCTATGATGGAATTAATTGGATGGCGAGATAAGTTTAAATAACTTAGGTTAATATACCAATCCTGTCTATTCTTGATATCTCTGATCCGGCCACAGTGCCATAAATCTCATTACTTCTCACATAGGACACTCTATGTCAGTGGTCTCAACCTGTGAGTCCCCAGATGTTTTGGCCTTCAACTCCCAGAAATCCTAACAGCTGGTAAACTGGCTGGGATTTCTGGGCGTTATAGGCCAAAACAACTGAGGACCCATAGGTTGAGAACCACTGCTCTACATGGAGCTGTGTTTGAAAAGTGTTTGGAAATTTTAATCAACACAGAATGCTGCAGCTAGGCTGGAAATTGGAAGCATATGACTCCTTTGTTAATCATATTTACATTGACTTGCATTTTATTTTGAGTTTCAGTTCAAAAATGCTAATCAAGGTATTTAAAGTCTCAAACAGAGAGAACCAGTTACCTGAATGACTTCTGTCTCCAGGTTTAGGTATTCTGTGATCAGAGACAGGCAACTTTTATGAGACCAGAGACCAAAATTGTCTATTCATTCGTATTTTCATGGACCATGTGTCATTGGATAGAGAGAAAACAACTTAAAAGGTGCATTGGGATTGGGTTAAATTTATACCTAATTTAAAAGAAGCATTTTGTTACTTTTAAATGAACTGCAGCGGTTTCTTTTCCCTCTTCACCACTGACTTCCACAGCCAACCACAGGGCACTTCGTAAGGGTTCTCTGGCAGGCTACAAAATGTCTGTGAAAGTTTCACAATTTCCATTGCTGGGAATCTGATATGGAGCTAAATTATCAGGAAAGGTTTTCCTCTGCCTCCCAAATTCCTATGGAATGTAGTTGGCAGAGATTCGGGATAAGGTCTTTTTAGTGGCTGCTCCATTGCTTTGAAATTTTATCTCAAACTGAATGTTCTGTTAGCTTTCCATTGAGCTGTAAAAGACTTTCTTTTCTAGCAGGACTTTCATCTGATGAGTTTACTAATTTAAAACCAGGTCATTATTTTTTTTTAATAACCTCTACTGTGGTTTTCCCCAGCTTACATTTTAATTGGCTGTTGCTTATCTTTGCTATAACTTTTATAAATGATTTTATTGTGTTCTTATGGCTGTTAGCTGCCTTGGGCACTGAGTATGAAAAGGCAGGACATAAATAAACAAATTTATACAAGGTATATAAATAAATAAATGGGAACTGGTGGAGCCAGTATTTCAAAGTCTATTTTATATGCTTCATGGACCTGGATGGACAGATAATTTTTTTCAAAGTTATTTTTGTGTGTTAACTTCACCATCATTTACTTTGGGAAACAATGTATATAATCCAGTAACAACCTAAGTTGGGCCAACCCAGAGTCATTTCTATTATTGTGTAAGGGAATCTCTGTCAAGCACAATAACGTTATATATTATCTATCCTGATGTAAAATATATCGTTAACTGCATGTCCAATTCGTTTGAATGGTATACACTCACTGAGTTTAATAATGCTAAGTCTAAGGACTAGACACTAAAGATGTGAAATACAGAAATATACAAGCCTTATCAAACTAGTAGAGAATATTTAAAGTTCGAAGCTGTTTTTAAAAAGTACTTCCTGTAATCATGGAGCTCCATATTTACTGGAGCCCTATGCTTTACCAAATTCATTTTTTCTATTTACCTATATAACTGAGAGCATTATGCGACTGGTGGGTGCCCACATCTCTGGCCATAACACCCAGAATATTCTATATTTCTAGTTTAGCTGGAAAAAATAGGGATACAATACCAGACATGAAGAAATTACCTCTCCCATTACACTTAATTTCCATTTTTTTTAAAAAAAAAATAAAGACTGGAAGAGCCAGGAATTCATTTTTGCCTGTATAACATACCTGAGATATACTTATGCCAGGTGGGTAATTTTCATTTTCTCAGGCATTGCTGAAATCAGAACCACTGTAATGCCTTGAAGTAAAGATAAGTCCTCTCAAGAATGAGAAAAATCCTTGATTTTCAGTCCCATGAAGAACTGTTAGATATGATCCTATCTAGAAACATGGCCCTCGTTCTCATTTTTCGATAATAAACTGAATGTCTTCAGCATTAGAGATGTTGGAGATGTTCACCAGACTAAGGTTTGGAATTGAAACAGGAAACAAAAACAGCTAAGAAGCAACTCTGAAAACTACCTCCAGGGAAACCTAGGATAGTGGCAAAGTTTTAACTCCAGAAGAGCATCTCAGGGGTATTCAGGGAAGTGTGTCCCAAGATAATTCCCCCAAAGAAGCCTCTATCTAAGTACAGTAGAGTCTCACTTATCCAACATAAACGGGCCAGCAGAACGTTGGATAAGTGAATATGTTGGATAATAAGCAGGGATTAAGGAAAAGTCTATTAAACATCAAATTAGGTTATGATTTTACAAATTAAGCATCAAAACATGTTATACAACAAATTTGACAGAAAAAGTAGTTCAATACACAGTAATGCTATGTAGTAATTACTGTATTTACAAATTTAGCACCAAAATATCGCAATGTTTTGAAAACATTGACTACAAAAATGGCTTGGATAATCCAGAGGCTTGGATAAGTGAGTGTTGGATAAGTGAGATTCTACTGTACATCTTTGTGCAATATATTGTACCTACACTTTTGAAGACAAAGGCTGAAACTTAAAATATTTAGGAACATTGAAAATGAATTAAGAAATTTATCAAGTTAATTCTGAATTGGAGCCAGCATGCTATACTGGTGTGATTGTTTGACAAGGGACTCTTCCACACAACTGTATAAAATCCACATTGAACTGGATTATATGGCAGTGTGGACTCAGGTAATCCAATTCAAAGCAGATACTGTGAATTATTTGCCTTGATATTCTGTGTTATATGGCTGTGTGGAAGGGCTCTAGGAGACCAGGGCTGAATCCCGGTTCAAATGTGGTAATCCACTGGGTGACTTTCTCAGCACAGAGGAACACAGTGGCAAACATCCTCTGAATCTTTCCAGGAAAAACCTATGATAAAGTTGTCATAACTGGATTGACCTTAAGGTACATTGCAATAACAACAGAGTTTAAATTTAGGGGTGATATATCTATTTATTTCCAAGAAAATATGTTATTAGTTAGGACAGTCTGCTCATCTCTGTATTTTGTGTCCTATGCCAAATCAGTGGGGACTGGAACTAAACAGATCTAATGGACATAGCTACATAGTAAAAGTCAAACAGTGTGTGGGAAGTATATGGAGGACAAGGCAGAAGAACACACTAGAGTTCATACAGAAAACATACAGCATACTTTAATTCCTATTAAATTTATCATAGCCAAAAGCTTTGAACCCCATCAACTTTAATACACTTGAGCAACCTGATTCTTTTTAGCCGATATAAGATGGTCATAAAAGACACCAAAGTGTCCAAATGTCTAAGAAATGCCTCTAATGCTAATGATGTTATTTATGAAAATTAAAATACAGATGAAGCAAACAGAAGCAACAAAGCAATAAATTCATTTTCAGTCTCATTCATAGACTCATAGAATCTATTCTATGAATTCAGCCTGAGAAAAACATACACACAAATACTGAAATATCCTAGGGAATGGAACACCCATAGCATTTTCTGAAAACAGGTGTTGTGCCGTCGCGCCTGGGGCTATAAACTCTTAGTGAAAGAGGCATGGACGTGACATCTTTCCCCAGGGGATTGCTTCTTGCCCTCCTTTAGGGAAACTGGAACTCCCAAGGACCAAAACACTGTAGTTAACTCAAAAACTGGGTTTATTCTTCACAAAGGGGGTAAAAGAAAATATACATTACAGTCTTTGATTGTTTAAGTCCATGAAGCTTGTCCAGATCCCTCTTTCTCTGGCTGTGAATGCCGGAGCAAACTCAGCCTCAGTCCAATGACCTATGTCTGAAGACAAGAGTCTTCCTCTGTTGCCAAAGGACTGATGTGAAGGCGCTTGAGACTCCTCAACGTTGTTCAGGTTGGCCCTGAACATGAAGTGTGAATCCCAAGGGTAAGAACCTCAGAATTGGTGCTGAGAGGTAACTTTTGAAGGGCTTTTGAGCCAAGCCTCTCTTTCACGTCCATCCGATAGAGTGGAATGAAAAGGAGGAAACACAGTCCTACTCCAGGAAGAGGTGGAGCCAAACAGTTTTGCTGAGTGAGCAATATAACAGGTACAAACAACATTGATTGACAGATATAAATAACCAATCCAACTACATTTACAGGGTAAGGGCAAAATCAGGCATGATACAACAATTCAGATCTTGAAACTTATAGTTCAACATATAGATAGCGCCACTCGCGCCGTCACAGGTGTGTAACATTCTGTGGAAATGATGTCAAAAAACAAAAAAAACAAAAAAACAAAAAAAACAAAACAAAAAACCAACAACACAAAGCAACATCAAATTTTCTTCAGGGATACCGTGAATCCGATCTGTGGTACCTTTCCAACGTGACACAGACAATCCCCTCAAGGACATTTGCTTTATCTAGAGGAAAACTATAATCTATAGTCTGAAATCCGGAAATAATTATCCACTCAAATACCATCTGCATCCTGTGCATAACCTGGGAAGAGACTTAAGCCATATTGATAAAAGAATTTTACTATAACAAAAGTTTATAAATTCACTATGGAATTCACTAGGCCATCTAGTCCAGTTCTTTATTCATTATAGGAAATACATACAATAGAAGGCTTAAATACCTCAAGCAAAGAGGAATACAGCCTACTTGGCAGTATGTAGCATGATTTTTGCTGGGTTAGAAATGTCATTCCATATTATTTCTATCATAAAAATACAGGAAACGTTTATGAAACTGCAAAATCGTCATTTTTGTGGGACATCCTGCAGCACATTATGCTACGGTTTTTCAATGAATATCTCATCGAGTCTCAACCAATTCAACATAGTTTGTGGCAGTCACAAAAACGAAGTTTCTGGAGTCTAAAAACTAC
Source organism: Anolis carolinensis (assembly GCF_035594765.1). Lineage (NCBI taxonomy): Eukaryota > Metazoa > Chordata > Lepidosauria > Squamata > Anolidae > Anolis > Anolis carolinensis. Next base: position 122,102,275 of record NC_085844.1, read on the forward strand.
TTTCAAAGTAAGTACCATACAGTTAAAAAGGAAACAGCACTTTCAAAACAGGGATATATTTTTTAAAAATTTTTGGTACATATTGTAATCGATTCTGGTTACAATTCATATATCTTACTGTTAATACTGTCAGCTGAAATTTACTGTAACTGTCCATTTTTGTCTTCTGGGCAGAAAACAACCATTCAGACATGCATCTTTTCTATTTGGAAAAGCCTGGAAAAGATCATGATGGTGGGGAAAATGGAAGGAAAAAGGAAGAGAGGCTGATCAAGGGCAAGATGGATGGATGGTATCCTTGAAGTGACGGGCTTGAACCTGAAGGAACTGGGGGCGGCGACGGTCAACAGGGAGCTCTGGCGTGGACTGGTCCATGTGGTCACGAAGAGTCGGAAACAACTGAGTGAATGATGAAGAAAAAAAAAAGCGTTATGATTCATGGGAAGTCAAAACCAGAAAATTAATATAAAATAACCAGATGGTGATGATGGGCAGAGAGACTGTGGTAAAGTACATACTTCGTATCCAGATATGAAGCTCCATCCTAAGCTTTCCAGATATAGGCAGCAGCATGTTTCTGAGAAAGTGGAGAGCTGATAGTTTTAAACAAAGAGATTGACAGATGCTATTCTCTATTTTAGGGGTCCCCAAACTAAGGCCCGTGGGCTGGATATGTCCCTCCAAGGTCATTTCCCCAGCCCTCATTCTGAACTTTAGATTTAGGGTCACCTTAAGTCTGAAACAACTTGAAGGCACACAACAACAACTATCTTAATTAACTTGACTATCTCATCAGCCAAAAGCAGGCCCATGCTTCCCATTGAAATACTGGTAAGTTTATGTTGGTTTAAATTTCTTTTAAAATATTGTATTGTTATTTCATATTTTTTGCACTACAAAGAAGATAGTGTGCATAGGAAGCTACTTGTGTTTTTCTCAAACTGTAGTCCAGCCTCGCAATAGTCCGAGGGACCTCAGCTTAAAAGGTTAGAAGATCCCTGCTCTAACATACTATTGGGCACAGTTTTGGGCCTTATATTATGTGCTGTGATGGTAATATGTACCAGCATTAATCAATCATATTCCAGCTTCTTCACATGCACAATTTCATGTTGTTGCTATTATTACAAATAGAAGGCTGAGGGTGAGTGTTTGGCTGTTGCTGAAGTATTTGAATGGAGGATTTCTTAGATCATAGGCAAAACCTATGTTGCAACAGTTGTCATTATTAAGTTTAAAGTTTAAATTAAAACTTTTTTTTTAAAAAAAAGGTGAAACTAATTAGGTGTTGGAACACAAGGAGACCAAATCTCTCTAATTAATAAATCAAAGCCAGACAGGTTTCCAAACACATTGAAATGATTTGATGTTATAACTATCAGAGAAACGTTACAAAAACCTGAGTGTGTGATATGATGTTGCACTTGCACTATATCCTAACCATTGTTAAGGAAAATTAACTTCAGTGAAATGCATTGCAGTCAGATCTCCATATTTATAGTTTTAACTTTTGTGGATTTAATTACTTACAGACCTGATTAATATACTCTGTCTACAAATCTCTAGGTTCTCCAGCGCAATTTTACCAGAAGTTAACCATAGAGGACCTAGAAATTCTAGAGAGAATATTTCACTAAGTCTTCGTAGGTTCTCCTTCATCATTTGGTGGATCTACAATGCAGAACTAATGCAGTTTGACACCACTTCAATGGCCATGGATCAGTGCTATAGAAATATGGGAATTGTAGCTTTACAAGGTCTTTTGCCTTCTCTGCCAAGGAGTGAAAGTCTCTTGTCAAACTATGACTTCCAGGATTCCATAGCACTGTACCATGGCAATTAAAGTGGTGTCACACTCCACTAATTCAATAGTGTAGATGCAGCCTTAGTTACAAATGCTAACTATTGTTTGCTACCTAAACCCACTATAGTAGCCAGCACTGCTCTGAGCAATGGAGGTCTATTTTGCTGTCAATTGGAGCAAAACAGGATGACGTTTCCAGGTCCTTCCCATCAGTGATCTGCAGTATGATGAGAAATTGTGACAGCCCTGCTACTCATTGTCGAAACCATTGCATGAAGCAGCAGCTCTCTAGAGTTTAGGAAGGATGTGTGATTAGAGGCCCTTTACCATCATGGCATTAGTGTCATAATAATGAAGATATGCCTATATAATCATTTATAAATTGACCTCACATATAAGTCAAGAAAAGGTTTGCAGGCCAAAATTAAGGATTTTCATATGAATCATGGATAAATGGAGAGTCATTCTGTAGAGGAGAAAGCACCAATGCTACCTCAAGGAGGATAGCAACCTTTTCCCCAAACATGCATTCAAAAGTTCAGAAGCAGTGCCACAGCAAGTGTTGATGGGTCTAGTGCTTCATTTAGGTTCTTCTAGGTTGGACCAAATTCCTGCCTTTCACCACTTTACTCAGAGAAAAGGATGATTTCACACTATATACTCTTTTGAAATAATTTAGTAAGCTATGGTACAGTACTTAGACTAACCTGTGGATAAATGAACTGAAATTTTTTTTGGGTTGATTTTTTAGACTAACATTTCTAGATTTATACTTGTATATATAAGCAGTTTAACAGAATATAAAGCAATTACAGATCCATAAGTCTAGTTTACAAATCTTTAGCTGCAATACAGGATGCCAGTTATACTTAACAAGCAGTTAAGTTATGACAAATATTTATTTAATTTACATCCTGTCTTTCTCCCAGCACATTTAGGACATGTACAACTAAAAAAGGGCAATAATTAAACAGCCAATTAAATCAGAATTCTGTTTTAAAGCACAAGTTACAACATTTTTAACAACACAGTAGAAACATGATAAAATACATACATAGCACCACCCAATAAAGGCAGTGTTTGCTGTAACAAGTTGCCAAAGGCCTGTCAGAATTGAAAGGTCTTTGCCTGTTGACAGAAAGACAGCAGGAAGAGGGCAAACCAAACTTCCCATGGAAGGAAATTCCACAACTTGGCAACAACCATTAAAATGTTCCCTTCTGTGTCCTCACCAAATGTGCCTATGATATGCTTTATTAAATCTTTCCAAAACACCTCTCAAAAAGATAGAAGAATTAACAGTTAAGAGGATGGAAAATAGGCTTGGGATACAATTTGATAAATTAAAATGTATTATGGAAATCCATCATTGTTACCTTTTCTGTTGTATAGACCAAAACTGTGTTTAGTCAATACTGGGTCTGGAGAAAATCTAACCATTAAAATTTTAGTTTAATTCCTTTGGAGCCACTTGGATTTCTGTTGAAGATTGTGTGTGTGCTCAACATATTCCAGTACTGCAGAATCTGATGAGAAATCCACCTTGAACTATGTGCACTTCAGCTGTCTTCCACCGCTCCCTTTCCCTAAGGCATCCTGAATTCAGCCGGGTTTTATCACAGTATTCTAAAAAAACTCACACACAATGTACCCGATAGAACTGGAGCAGAATGTCATCCGTGATAGAAATTATGATCAAGACACGGTGGATACATAATGAGAACCTTATCTATTTTGCAGTGGGCTCTGATTGGGAAAGAGTACCTTTAGGGGCTTGTTTATAGAAATAAGGTCTCCTGTTTTAAAAAGAGGTAGGATTGTATAAGTCCTTGTGCAATATTCTTTTTATTTCCCTGCTCTATTACCTGATATATTAACCACAAGCTGAAGGTGTTCACATAGTAAACAGGCTTGCTTAACTGCGGCTAGGGAGGCTGTTCTTTATAAAGAAGCTTCAGCCACACAGACAAAAGCTTTGACCTGTGCTCTAATAAAATACACTGCTCTCCATTAACGTCAACATTAATGGTATGAATCTATTTAATAGAAAGCTTGGGTGGTCAACTGTTTTTTCCAAAGACAGGGAAGACTGTAAACTAAAGAAAAGGGGAGACTTGAGCTTTTAGGATAGATGCCTAGAGATAAGATATTGTTGCAAGAACTATTCCCATTGTCTGGATGGGAAGCACCATGGCCAGTAGGGACTAACTTGAAGTTGTACTAGAAAAAGGCAAGATCTCCAAGGCTGATATTTACAGGTTCACACTGGAACCTAAAGACATGGTTTCCTTTTTGTGCTAGTGTTTTACATTGAAGAACATCCTGTTGTCTAAAGAATACTTTCAATAAAATCCTAAGTTCCTCCTCTGTTTTTAAGGAACGCTTCTCATCCTGAGAAGCTGATTTTCACAACTCTTCCCAAAGACTCTGAAAGGAAGAAGAGTTTGAGCCTCCTCACAAACCAGAAACTGGTGAGTACTCAAGATGGAGGAACTTACGGTACTTCATCCTTTGAAAAAGGCAATTCATCTCCAGAGTTAGGAGAGCTCTCCCTATGTACCAGGACTACATTGACTGAGGGTTCAAGCTCATTTGAAAGTGCCCCAAAGAAGTGTTCAGCTGCAAGGAACAACTCTTTCAGATGTTCAAAACAACATAATTTCTGAGTTCCTATTCTTACTGAATAATCATTGGATCCATAAGCCTTGTTGTAATAGATCTGCTAGTCCTTGACATTCAACTGTATTTGATATTGCCTCCTAGAATCTCCTTGCTGGTTGTTTGAAACAGGATAAATCAGAATCTGGACTGTGCTTTGATTTTGGCTCCTTTTCAGCTTTTACTTCCTAGTAAGACTCTATGTTCATTTTATAATTGTTTCTCTGTTTGGTCCTCAGCCTTAAGCTGTAGTCCTTACTTCTGGGCCATGCCCACCCTGAAGTTGGAGGCAGGCTATCAATATGAGTAATGAGGCTGTCCAATGAATAGAAGCAGCCCTGACCCTGGCCCCATCTACACTGCCATGTGATGTGGTTTCAAAATTAGAAGAACCCACTACTCTTCTGAGGTCTCTGTATCATTACATGATTCATCTTCCAAAGTTGCCAGAGTCCTTAATAATACTGCTAGGGTGAAAGTACACAGCAGCTTTCTGTTACATCTCCCACCTCGTATTTTCTACCTTTTGGTGTACATTTTCCCTTCTTGTAATCCCACTACAAACAGTTCCACCGGATAATTTAGAGCATCTCATTTCGTTTATATGGATCTTTTACATAGCTTTTCTTTCCAATTGGTAGCAAATGATCAACCCAGGGACATATTTTTCCAACTTAAATATTTTCAGCAAGATGAGCCATTGGTACAGAATGTGAAAGCATATTTCTTCTGTCCTGTCCTGCTATATTTGTAATTGCTTTATGGCAGAGACGGGGCATGCCTAACCTGTTAGTCATGTAGCTTTATTCACCCCACAATCACACACAGACATGTTCCATTAAAGTCAATGGGATTTATAAGTACACTCATATCACTGGGATGCAGTTAGTCAAAAGCAAAACTGTAATAAAACACATATTGGCCGACATCCTTTTAGTTGCTTATGCTCATGCGAATTTCCTTTTTTGGGAGAACTGCAGATAATGTTCTCCCTACACAATGCTCAATTGCCTCAAGACTTGCATACAGACTTTGAAGAACCTCACCCCTTGCAAGCCCAGTGTACACATCATAGGAAGTGGCCAGGATCCAAAAGGCATCTAGCTATGTTCCTATTGCCATAAATTAATATATTACAGAATCACCAAGACCTCCATAAACCCTGATGAATCCCAGTGCTGATGAAATCACTTCACATTTGGCTGTGGGAATGTCAGAGACTTCTCCAATCCTAACTACTTTCTATGATACACAGAATGGTTGGTGGGGGAGGTCCATGTGAAGAACTACTATGTTGTGGAGAGTCATAAATTATTGTTGGAAATATTTCATATCTTGTAAGAAATATTATTTTAGGTAGGGATATTGTTGTAGTTCAGCCCTTGATTATGCCTGTACCTGATGTTACTGAGGAAGTGGTTCATGGAGACCCTGGGCCTGCGAATCAGCATGAGATTTTAATTCCTGAAACTGAGCCATCTCTCTCTAGTACCTAGTGAAGGCCACATTCCAGAAAGTGGCCCAGATGTTGTTGATAAGCCTTTCGCTAGGGAAGCAAAGTCAGAGGCTGAGATGAGCTCAGAGGAGGAAAGACCAGGTGGATAATCTAATGAGCTGATAGATAGGAGATCTAGTTTTTGTGAATGCAGAGCTGCCCAGCAGAGTTTGCAAAGGTCAAACTGCTTGTTAGCAAAAAAAAAAAAAAAGCTGTTATTAGATTCTCAGGGGAGACAGCATGATTTTATGGCTATATTAGAGAGATCAAAAGGTCTGGTCAATGTTGGAGTTTGTGAAGCAACATCCATGGTGAAGTCTTAGCAAGCCTTCTAAGGGATTTCTCATTTCGTGTTTCATGCTTTGAAGTTTAAGTGATTATTCCTAGATTTCTATATTGGATTTTATGTTATCTTTTTGTATTCTGTGCTGGATGTCTTGTTGTCTTGACTTTGAAACAACTCTTGTACCTTGAATTTTATGGACGTTTTATACATTTAGACATTGACATTTTTACCATTTTTGCTTAACTACTTTTTATATAATCTTCAATAAACTGCTTTGCTATTTTAACTTGGACTGGAGTGTGGTGGTTAAAGTACAGAAGTGCTTCCTGCCCTGAAGTACAACAGTTATACAGTATTACTCTATACACCATTTGTGGTGGCAAGAGAGAAGAAACTGTTCTCACATTTTTCAATGTTTTGTTACTTAAACAAATAAGACTAACCATATAAGATTATATTAGTCAAACCCAGAATCCCATGCCATATCATACTGAACATATATTTCTCAAAGTATCTTAGAACTGTTTATTTGGGATGCCCCAAAAGATCGAGATAGCAGCACATGAGCAAGCAGTGAACAGTTTTCTCTTTCCATTTATTTTATTTTTGTTTGTTTAGTTGTAAATCTCCCCCAATATATATTAAGGAAAATTTCTAAGAATTTTAATGCTTACAAAAACCCCACATATTTTCATGCATACATTCACAGAAAATATTCATGAACTGATGCAGAAATTAAATGAAACAAGGTAAAGAGGTAAACAGCCTTCCTCAGCCCTGACTAAAGCAGTATATAAATGCAAAGAAACATTATTTTATATTGGTCGGTATCACTATCAGAGAATACGAAGAGGCCTATAATTTTCCATAACTCAAAAAGGGGAAAACTATTCTAAAAGAAAAAAAAAGCTTTGAGATAAAGGATTTTTTAAAAAATAGTCCTTGCTCTCAGACTTTGTTTCCAGAAAAGCTTTTTTTAAAAAGCTAGCATGTGCACATATATATGACAAAGAGTTATATTTTATTTTTATTTAGCTTTCAATACGTTCTGTTCTCATTCAGAGAATCCATGACATACATTCCATGCCTATGGCTATATGCTCTTTTTTGTAAAGTTTTTCAGGCACTCAGCACATTCCTTTGAGTGAGAGAAATAATCCAAAGAAAGGAGAAGGAAAACTCTCATAGTGATGCAGACAGTTTTTTCACTGTCTGAGGTCACCAAATGTACTACTGTACATGTCAAGAGTTTCTTGTGGCATTCAGTGGAGGTCGTATATGATACCAGATTTCCCAGAGCAGAGAAGAAAGATGGAAAGACTTGAGAATAATAGTATTATGTTGCCCAAGGAACACTTATTGTAGGAAAAGAAGGCAAGATCTGTAGCATTTCTGTTTCCTTCTCAAAAAAGATTGATTTGTTAACTGTGATCAAATTGTTCCATTAAATTGGGTTGCAAGCCTAAACTTAATTAAAAGGAATTAATAAATAAATATATGTGGGATTGCATTGCCCATTTTTGGAATCTATATATTGGCCACATTTGGCACAAAAAAGTAAAAACACGCAACTCCTTATTGAATTAGCAAAAGCCAAATGGCTTAGTTGTATAATAATGTTGCAAAGAAAATCTAATCAACAATATTTAACAGTGTAGTCACTGTATCTTCCTTGCTTTGATGTGGCAATAGCCTTTAATCAATTAGCCCATGCCCTTAAAAAAATTAAGAGCTTGTTTCACAGAAACCAAAGCAAACCCATTTATGATTGCTGAAATCCTTCCATGTGCTTTTCATATTGTCTCCAAATTGCTGACCTCTTAACAGGAGGCAGGAAGTGTAGAGTGAGTTAGGGGGCTGTAAAAATAATCACTCAAACAGCTCAGCTCTTAAACTGCTACATCTACACAAGTCCTTGTGAAATAAATATAGATATTGCACATGGCATATTGAAGAAAATGAGTTCCTTTAGGCCTGGAGAACCCCATATTCTGTTCCGGCTGATGAGATATGAATATGCATTGTTACAAAATGCAATCAAAATGAATTGTATTGTGACAAAACTGTTGAAAGAAGGAGTTATACCTAAGTTTTATTTCCTCTGTTTCTGATATTTAGATATGAATTGCTGTTGCTTATAGACCCCAAACCTGTATATTAGATGCATAAAAGAAAGGAATAAGCCAGTTTGAAACAACTCCAGGGTCTTCCAAAGTGTGTTGCTGTTGTTATTGTTATTTGCTTTAAAATAAGCTCCAAGGTGTGGCATATATATCATAGGGTTTTCTAGACAGGATTTGTTTATAGAGATTTGCCAATGCTTTCTTCAAAGTCTGAAAGTGTGACATTTCCAAGGTGACTAGGGCTGAATCTACATGGTAGGATAGATCCAGGCATGATGAGTGCCCATGACTGAGCAGGAATTCAAACCCTATTCTCCAGACTATAAATGCAACACTCAAACAACTATACCACATTGACCTTTGTTGTTATTATATGCCTTCAAGTTGATTCCATCTTAGGATGACCCCTTGTAGAGTTTTCTTACCATGATATAGTCAGAGGAGGATTGACATCTTGCTGAGAAAAGATGACTTGCTGAAGGCCACTCAGTAGTGTTCTATGGTTAAATCGAGATCCAAACCCAACTTTTTTTTTGGGGGGGGGGGGTGGCAACCCTAAGGAAAGGAAAGCCTCTCAGAACATCCCAATGAATACTGTAGCCAATAAACGTTGCGATCATACAAAAAATTGGATTAGACCCTGAGGAAGAAGGTCTGGAATATGGAGGAATATCAACCGTTTAAGAAAGACACCATACTACTAGCACAACCTAGAATGATTACTGAAGAAATTCAAAGAAGAATGTGCAAAGACAGGTTTAAATGAATATTCAAAATATAATGACCACTGCTGATGTCCAAACTTTAAAGTAGATAATGAAAAAAGGAAGAATTCAAGAGTTCCTATACCTTGGCTCAGGCAATTATCAAAATGGAAGCTGCAGTCAAGAAACCAGAAGAAGAATATGACTTGGGAGGGCAGCTATGAAGGAAATGGAAAAGAACTTGAAGTGTAAAGATATATAATTGAATGCCAAAGTCAGGATTGTCTATGTGAAGACCTGACAGAAAGAAAATCATCTCATTTGAGATGTGGTGTAAGAAGAGAGTTCTGCAGATACCTTAGACTTCCAAAAAGACAAATAATGTGCCTTATAGGAAATCAACCCCGAATATGCTGATGAAACCGAGACTGTTGTACATCAAACATATCATGGAAATGCATGACTCACTAGAAAATATAATCAGGCTTAGTAAAGTCAAAGAAAGTGTGAAAAGCAGAAGATCACATTGTAGATGGGCAGACTCAGGCCATGTACCAAAACAAGAAGAACTGTAAGTTACTCTAGGTCAGTGGTTCTCAACCTGTGGGTCCCCAGGTGTTTTGGCCTACAATTCTCGGAAATCCCAGCCAGTTTAGCAGCTATTAGGATTTCTGGGAGTTGAAGGCCAAAACATATGTGGACCCACAGGTTGAGAACCACTGCTGTAGAATTTTCAGAAAACTCCAAAGTGGTCCTAGTGCTTTTGATGTATGGCAAACCAGTGTCCACACATCAAAATGACCCATCGCGGTATTACTGTCTAAAATCAGTTCCCCAGCAGAGCCTTACTGTTGCAATTGTTTCTAGTGATCAAATGGCTCAGCACCCCGTTGTGAACTGATCAAAGCAAAGCCCCCAGGAGTCCCCAGGAGTGCTGATGGCCTGAGTGCCATTTGGACAGCAAAACAGCTTTGGGACACTCTCATCCCACTCCAGCAGACTCCTGTATTTTCAAATCAATTTGAGAAAATGCACACCATTGTCTACCACAGCATTGTCCCCAAATACATTTACATTGTACATACATTCTCAACATTGTTAACACACAGCAATTTATTTCTTACAACTTGAAAACATTTAGCAAATGAAACAGCAGGCAAACTTTTGCTGTAACTTAAGTAAAATCTGATGGTAATCTCATGCCAGATAAAGATTGTCTTGGAGCAAGATTTTGTTTGTGAGGAGCCAGTTGGTCATTAGAGGGCATCTACAAAAGGAGGGCATTTACAGCCTAATCTTATCCATATTTAGTTAGAAATGTTCTAGTTTATTCAATAGAGCTTACTACTGACAACTGTGCAGAGAATTGTAATCTGTCATGATTTCTTTTCCCTAGAAAAAGATTCCTGTGAGGCTAGGTTAGGAATGTCATTCATTATTTTGTTGTTGGTCCATATAGATTTTACACTGTTTAATGCCATACTGATTTCACATTTTTAAAAAAATCAAAATGTGTTTAAATTTGTGAATTTTCGCTCAAGATGTCATATTCAAAAATGCGTATTTAACTGCTTAACCTCTGAGAACTGCAACTGTCAAGCAACATTTGAAGACATACAAAATTCAGAGGATAACTAAATTTTGATCCTCATGTTCATTTGCATGGTACAAAATTCAGAAAACATCCTTCGGCTGGTGGTAAAAAAAGAAAGTTTGGTTAATTGAAAGAATGATGACTGAACTCTGGGATTTCTCCAAACATTGAAGACTTTTAGGGACAAAGAAGGTGGCAGTAGAGTGTCATTTACTGAAACATTCTTTAAGGTTTGCGAACTGTGAAGAATAGTGGCATAATGCAAAACTGAAAACAAAAGCTAACACTTTTTGCAATTAAAAGATAGTAACACTGTACTCTAATTAGTTCTCTCAGGAAGTAAAGATGTCTCCAGTTAAGTGAATGAGTGACAATTACTTGGATTATTGTCATATTAAAATGTCAGTGCTGAACGACCGCTTCCAGCTCATAAGAATAAATTCTACACATTTAAGTGTCAGAAGCAATAAAGTTACATATAGACATGTTATAATAGAAATAAAAGTTCACACACAAAGTGAGTCCAGTGGAATACAGTGCTAAAAACCACTAATGACTGACAGAACACATTGTCTCTTCGCATAGGCACCAATTATCACTGAACTTGCACCAAGTGGAAAAATTGAAATATAAGGACCTAATATGCATTCATCCAGCCCACAGAATTATAATTTTGTCCATAATGTTTCTAATGCAGTGGCTGGTGCCAAAGCTGGCATAAGAATCTGGCAGCCTTGGGCAGCAGTTGGCACTTCAGCACTCCAGTAGAGCCCACTGGGAACAGTTGACCTGACCTCTTAAGGAATTATAGCATATTATTTTAAGATGGACTAGGTAGGTGAACTGAACTACAAGTTTAATTTTCAGCAATGCCCACCAAATGTCTTTGTTCCCCCGGATTATGAGAACTTGGTGGTGACTTGACTAAATTTCCTGGAATCTTTCACGCTACAGAATTATAGCACTACGACTCCACTATTATAACTGCCACGATTTCATCCTCTGATACCTCAGTCAAATTAGAAACCTCAGGATTCCATTAGATCAGTGGTTCTCAACATGTGGGTCCCCAGATGTTTTGGCCTACAATTCCCAGAAATCCCATCCAATTTACCAGCTGTTAGGATTTCTGTGAGTTGAAGGCCAAAACATCTGGGGACCTACAAATTGATAACCACTGCATTAGACTATGCTGGGGAGGTTTATATGGAATCACAGATCTATACTTGCATAGTTGTACAAGGGCACTGGTTGCCTTTTATAGGGTAAAAAGACCAAAAAGTCTCATCTTTAGTTTATATTCTTTCTGATTTTATTTTAGAGATCCATGCATGGTTTGTTTATCACATAATATTTCATGTCAGCTTCTGATACAATCAGATACTTTTAATAGCACGATTTAACCTTGTATAAAATCAGGAAAAAAAACAGGAAAAACATCTGGGACTTTTCAGTATAAATATGCCCATAGTCTGGGCTATCCTGTTGTAGAATGAGTTGCCTGCATCAGGCATTCATATGTCATGAAAAAGGCAAAAAAAAATCCAGGGAGTGGAGTGAGTGCCCGTTGTTAGACCCAGCTTCTGCCAACCTAGTAGTTCTAAAACATGCAAATGTGAGTAGATCAATAGGTACCGCTCCAGCAGGAAGGTAACGGCACTCCATGCTCTCATACTGGGCACGTGACCTTGAAGGTGTCTATGGACAATGCTGGCTCTTTGGCTTAAAAATGGAGATGAGAACCAAACCCCAGTCAGACACAACTAGACATTAAGTTAGAGAAAAACCTTTACTTTTACCTATTATATTTACTAGACATGTCCAAAAAATCGTTTTGAATCGTATATCGGAATTATTTCGGATTGTTCTCGCTTTTTGATACGCATTCCGAGACATTGTCTCACAGTGCAACCAGCAATCTAATTCGAACCATTGTTGGCCCATTCTCTAATTGTCTCTTAATGTTTCGTAAATTTTTTCCCCCCCAAATTTTTTTAAAATATATTTTTAAAAATATTTTTTGTTTGTTTGTTTCTTCAACCTACCTTGAATGGGAGCTTAGCGCAGCCTAACAGGGCTGCCGCTCCCCGGCCAATCAGAAGCTTCCACGATGGACGCAAAGGTGGGGGCTAACGTCCTCTGCGTCCACATGGAAGATTGCCATAAAAGCCCGGTGTGTAGCGATTGCACATGCGCGTCCGCCATTTTAGAAACATTTAGAATCATTACGAATTTTTGGAAATATCCGAAATTTTTGAGTGAAAAAATCAGAAATACTTTCTATATCGAAGTGCCAGCGCCCCCTACTTTAGAAACGAGAATTGAAACTTTTTTTTCATCGATCGGACATGCCTAATATTTACCATTATAAATAGAGGAAGGTGCTTGTGAGATTTTGTTATCTTGTGGACCAAAATATATTCCCTGGCATTGAGTGCTGTACATACTATTTATCCACAAGTATCTTTACTAATCACGAGGAATCAAAATACACTCAATTAGGTGGGATAGCCATTTGTTCTTCTTATGCAGGCAACAAAATATCTAGAACTGTCCTTGATTGTAGTGGTTCTTGTAGCAGAGCTACCAGATACATCACCACTGTGGTGGCGCAATGAGTTAAACCCTTGTGCAGGCAGGACTGCTGATCGACAGGTTGGTGGTTTGAATCCGGGGAGAAAGGGTGAGCTCCCTCTGTCAGCTCCAGCTCCCGATGCAGGAACATGAGAGAAGCCTCCTACTGGTTGGCAAAACATCGAACATCTCAACGTCTACTGGGCAATGTCCTTGCAGACGGCCAATTCTCTCACACCAGAAGTGACTTGGAGTTTCTCAAGTTGCTCCTGACACATTAAAAAAAACAGATATCGCCAGGAAAATCTATAAATGTTCTACCAACAGAAGGTAGCTACCAGGGATCACCCAGGGTACATCTATGCTATAGAATTAATTAAGTTTAACCCCCTTTAACTGCCATGGATCAGTGAGTCCCCTCGGGGAGAAGGGCGGGATAGAAATATCAGAAATAAATAAATAAATTATGGAATCATGGGAGCTTTACAAGATTGTTAGCCTTTTGTGCCAAAGGGTGCTGGTGCCTCACCAAACTACAAATACCAGAATCCCATCTTATTGAACCATGGCATTTGAAGTGGTATCAAACTGCATTACTTCTGTGTTGTCGAGCCAGCCTCAGCCTAAGGCTAAATCTAACAATGAAGAACTGATCACCTCATTGTATTTTGGGACAGTACCACTGGCCCCTTGGTTGACCATTATGAGCTGTCCTCATACCATTCACATTTATGGAAGGACAGAAACGTATCCTGTTTTCATTGCAAGTCTAGTTGGCTTCTATGGGGAATGGGGAAAAGGTGTGCCATTTCATCCATCCTTCACCTCAAGAAACAAAACACTCTTGATTTATCTGTGCAGAGGTCCCTCAAACCTGACGTCATGATTATTTGAACAGTGGCTTATAGTCACAGTTCAATACCTGCCCTCAAACCCTCAAACCAAGCTACTGGCATATTTTCATGTTTCTGAGTGGGACATATCCAGTATCTGCTTTCTCTGCCCTTCGTTCAGTGGGCAGAAGCAGAACTTTTATTTGTGTTTCTATAGAGATGAGACTGCAAGTTGCAGAACTCCTTCCACATGGCAGGAACAGGCAAAATTAAAAAACAAAAGCAAAACATCATAGGTGAGAAGCACTCCCTGCTTCATAAGAACAAAATCAGACATTAAAAGTTAAAGAGATATTGCAACGTGAAGGCATCCCCCAAGCTATAAAACAGGAGTAGAAATTGTTTGGATCTCCAGATGTTGTTAAGCTTCTCCCAAGTTTCCTCATCACTGGCTATACTGGCCAAGGCTGCTGGGAGTTGCAGTTGCTGGGAAATGAACATCTGGAATGTCACATAATTCTTACCACCGCCCTAAAGGGATCTTTATAAAATTATTCAAAATGTAGTCAACAAAGAAACTAAATTGCTTCACACCGGCTGTGTGACTATATGATATGGCTGCAGTTTTCCCTTCTTTGTTATAGAACACATCCGCTGCAATGATTTATCATATGATTACTATGTCATTAATTCTGTCTATACCATAGAATATACTTATTGCTAGCTTGTCATTTTGTTTAATGAAGAAACAACGTGGCTGTAAGCCTTCTTCATTGTGCTTGGCCAGGAAACTATTTTCATTTAAACATACCATAATTTGCTAATTGCTTATGTTCCCAGTATCTCAAACATTGCTTCTGGCATAAAGACTTCCTATTAAAAGTAGAAGAAGAAAAAGATGCAGACACACTGCCAATTAATTAAATAGCAAGGCAGTTATACCCATGTATTCCATTTTTTTTTAAAAAAAGAACCTCTCCAGAAGCAGAAGCTAGGTGAAAAATCATCCAACTGCATGCACATTTGCGTTTGATATTTTATGTGTTGACACATGTAAAGGGGGCTTGCTTGCTTATGTAAATCCCAATTTGCATGCAAAACCAATTGTGAGCTCACATAAATGCAGAGAACAGCTGAGAAAAGAGGGTATAATTGACAGAGCATTGCTCTGAGAAAGCATGAGAAACTGTGGCTCAAATCCAAGCTCATCCTTGACTTCTTCAACTAAAGAATGGGGGTGACTAATGAACTCTCTCAGACACTGGGTTTCTTTGAAAATGTACTAATAAGAATAACCTGCAATGGGTGCTGAAATCCTCTTAAGACAGAGGTTTTCCAACGCCATTCATTTGGGGGATCTGAGGTGCATTTTTAATGCCATTCCCATAGCAATACTAAAAAAAACTACCTTTGATATTTTCTAGTTTTATTTGAATGGGTTATGCTTCATCACAAATTTAAATATGGCACCCAACTCCTAATGGCACAAAGTGGGGCAACGTCTGGAGAAAGATGGACTTGAATGGGGAAATGGCATGGGATGGCAGAAGATTGACCTTGACAGGAGAAAACAGAGTAAGTTGGTTCCCATTGCTGTCCCTCGCTTTCCCTCTGCCCGTCTGATGAGGTCCGTAGATGATGTGAAACATAGCAGTAAATGCATCTTTGAATGAAAGATATATGATACTATCCAACCTTTAGGTCAGTGGTCCCCGACTTTTTTTTAACCAGGGACCACTTGACCAGGGACCATTTTGACTAGGGACCATTCTCCAACATTAGCACCAAAAGGGTTACAAATCAGTTTTTTGTCAAATTTAGATTTGGTTTGGTTATTTGGGGTACTGATTCAGAAAATTGCATTGACTAGACCACATCAGCTCTAGTTTCTGATACAGAGCACATGCCATCCAGTAGTCGCTATCTTATCGCCTACAGAAAACCATATTTAATAATCTAGAGCTGATTTCCCCGACACATGTCTTGCAGCCCTTATTTTAGATCTTGCAGCCCACAGATTAGGAATCACAGCTTTAGGTGGTTACTCCGAAGCCTTTATAAAGATGCCTTCACTTGTACCTGCCATGCTGTATAATTTCTGACCTATTTTTCTCCCATTTGTCATTCTTGACCAAGATACTTCAGCATATGGTAGTATCTTAGCTCCAGTTCTTGCATGAAAGCAATAATGTAAAACCACAGTTGAGAAAATAGGACTGGATGCAGTCCCTTTGTTTCTTTATTTCCCTTGATGTCCTAACAGCACCTTTTTTTTTACCCCCAACAGCCCCCAAAACGTGAACACTCATTTTTCGACGAAGTAGGTTGCACAGGAGCTCTGCACAAGTCGACATTAACGGAAACCCATTTACCAAAGCCACAATTGGACTTTCAGCAACTTCTATTTTTATTTTTCAGTTGTTGGCCACCTATGAACCCCTGACTGAGAGGCAAAAAATGGGTTCATCAATCTATTGAAGTTGCTCATCCATTGTAATATTACTGCAGACCTATATTTTGGACTGAGATGCTTTGGCCCCCATGGTAGAAGGGAAAAAAAGACCTCACTTACTGCCATGACCATGGCATCACTGTAGATGAGTTGCTAGGGATAATCATCAGGAGACACTGTCCATCAATAGTTTTGTTACTTTCCTGAGAGTTAGTTTCAGAAGATGATATTGAGGGAATCTTGTTAGATGCCTCGGCTGTTGTTCCTTGGAGTTTGATCTTAGCTACATGATATCTTATCTACATAGTTTGGGTCCACATTACCACAGGATTATCTTCTCCCATATAATTCATTCCTTAGGACACTCAGATCATCTTTTTTCAGTCAACACTGGAAAAGCTGTGTTTTGTATTAATGTCTGAAATACTTACTTACTTAGGTGATCCCTCGGTTGTCTGAGTATGATGGCCTTTCAAGTTTTTTTTAATGTGTCGAGGTTGGTGCACAACTGATCAACACACAGTCTTCACAGAGTGAGGGTCCCAACCAGTGGGGTGGTTAACACGATAACTGTGGCTTCTCAATATGTTGCAGCCTTCTTCCGCCTTCACAGCTGCTGTAACATGTACCATGTTATCTTCCACCTAATCCACCATTGAGGTCATCAGGTCGTCAGATTGTGCTTGGGCTAGAACCTGCCCTGTGGTCCTTCCTGGGTTTACATGACTCCGATGGTTACACCCACACGTTCATTGGAATACACAAGTCCCCTCACCACGACAAGGTGACAATTCATCGAGGGGGAATGTCTGAAATGATATGGCTGGATAAGGGCCTTAGTGCAGACAAGACAGAATTGCTCCTATCAAGACACAAATGAGCTCTAGAATAAGAGTTTAGCTGTTTAGATAGATTAACCATGCTTTTGAAGAATCTTCTCTGAATTACTGCAGAACTCTTGGCTTGTTCCTTCTGAAAGGAAAAAGAAAGGTTGTTTCTTCCCTCCCCTTGTCCCTTTTTGTCCTATCAGTAGTGCATTGTGCCTTCTCTAGAATAGTGTGAGACCTGGCAGAAAAAGGCCATTGTAGAAAACACCCCCTTCCATATGCTCAGCAGAATATTCCTCAATGGTGAAAAGAGACTGCATCAAGTCCAACACAGAGTGAAAACTGGGGGAACCTGCTATGTTTTAGTACTGTTAAATCTCTGCAGCTTCTATTGTATATGTTTGTTTGCATTCACTTCTCATAACTCGTGGAATTAAAGTGGGGGGTAGCCTTTTTATTTGCTCCCTAACACTTACTGAAGGCTTCATGGTAAACAGCATGGGAGATAATGAAAGGTAAAACTTCCATCTCAAAAGGCTTGATTCATCCAAATTATTGGGACAATTGCTTAGGTTAAATATTTAGCCCAGAAGGCAGTATAAAATCTCATCAAAATTCAAGCCATGCATAAATGATCTCAACCTGCAGCATCTATTTACTCCACACAACATGCCAGTCACATTTCTCGCACAGCAGATTGGAAGTAATGATCAAACAGATAAGGATGAAAGACTAAACATGTGCTATACCACCCATATATAATTCGGTTGGAGGCAATCCTATTAATAGTGTCCTGCAACAGCTTACAGGGCTGTTGTCATTTTCCCAGGCAATAGGAAAAAAATATATGTCAGCTATTATAGAAAAAGAAGAGAAAAACATTTTAAAAATCTAATAAAAATCATGTAGCATATACAAAGAAGCCAAATGTGGAGGTAGGAGATGCTTTTTGCAAAGCTGAATGGTGCTTTGGTAGGCCGACAAAAACAAACATAATGCTAAAAATGGACATTGGATGATGTCCGTGAAGATGACAGCAATAAATGTGCCTAAAATGATAGATGTTTTTTAATGCGTTTTGGTATATATGCATATAAAATTCTATTACTCACACATATCACTCTTATGTATAATACCATAATATTCTGAATCAATCCTTTTTGGCCTGGAGATAGGATAAAAGAAGACGAGGCCATACAGTAGCTAGGACTGAAGGGAGTGATTTTAGTCTGGCTCTCTCATGTCATTATCAAAGCAAAGGGCCACAAAGCCCAAAGCTGTTGTGATGACAGAGCAACATGAATTTGGGGCTACATAGAGCTGTCATTGTAGGAATGGGAGCAACAGTTATGCAGCAACTCATATGGCATTTCCCCAGATGTGAATAACGATTATTTACCAGAATATTTACGAAAATATCTAGATCCCTCCATCACATGTAAAATCTCATGAATTAGTTTAACAGAGTAAGGAAACAATTTTTCTGACACTTGAACAACAGCTAAATTCATACCCGTTTAACCAGTGGAAATAATGTAAAAGTCTAAAAGAAAATTAATACTCCCTCCAAGCCAACTGCCAAAAGATCTACTTCACCTCAGGCAAGGCAAAGCTGACCAAAAGTCATTGTTCTGAAACTAGGGTTCTGTATAATTTAATATTCCAGATAGTCCAGTGTCAGACCAGAAGAGGAATGACTTTTCCTTCCTGTCTTCTCCCATTTAATGCAGAGCAGTAAATGAAATGTTACAAGGCGCTCAATGCTAGCATGACAAATTTCAAGTCAATAAGTCTTCTAACTGTTGCCAGTATGTACACTGGGGTTTGATGCTTGGCATTCAAAATTAGATAACCTTATGCAAGTAACTACATTCACTGTATCTACAAGAATGACAAATAAATCAACAATAATTGAAGTACTAAAAGTGTCTAATTTCCAGCACAGTGCTTCAAGCAACAACTGAAATTAAAAAACTGTTAAAATGCAGCTACATACCCATAGAATCTCGTCATGAATGCACTGAAGTAAAGGTTAACAAAAAGACTGAATATGCATTCTCCTTTGATAGCAATATTCTTCCATGTACCGCTGGGAATGAACAGACTAAATGCTAAGTCTTTGGTGGGCATCAAGTACCACATAAAGACTTTCTTTAAGTATCACTCAAGTGAAAAACGCAGAGCCAATTGTACATAGATTGGGGTGGTGGCACTCTGCAACAGTATGGTGTTCATCTGCTCTGGCCAAAACTTGGAAAAGTTACTTTTTAAAGAATAAAACTCTCAAACTCTCCCATCTAGCATGGTTGTTTTTCCAAACTCTGTTCCTATCCTTTTGCTTTTGCATATTCAATTTTTTTCCAGAACAAAAGTGATTAATATACCTTTTCACATTTCATGAATTTGGATCTGCGAACCTTCACCAGAGAAAAAAAAATATACAAACCCCAAAACATTGCAGAATATTTTGAGTGCTGTGTTTAAACAAACAAAAATAAGGAACCACCTCCTTTTCATATGCTATGCATGGTTGCTCGGAATGATATCACAACAGAATTTTGAAACTTTACTGTTATTTTGGAATTTATCAGCAATCAATAGAGAAAGCACATATCAGAAGATAATTAAAACCTCCATAATTCCACTATCTATGCAAGATATAAGAACTTTTTAAATGTTTTGATTGAAAACTTAAAGGTGAAAAGGAGCATTGCTTGGTGCGGGGAGGGGGGTTAAAAATTAGCACACATAGGCATGCTACAAGGAAGAATGATTGAACCAGAGGATTTTGTCTTACATGGTCAAACTAAAACTAATGTTTTCAATCATTATACCTCAGTGGAAAACTAAAAATCAGAAGTGGGCAAGATATAGGAATAAGCACTAGAAGCCTTTCCCCCGCAGCCTAAATCACCCCAGTGAGCTCCCTCATCTCTTTAAAGCTCAACTAGAGAAGGTAATTCACACCTTTCTAACATTTGAGAACAACAGTTTCAAATTCCCAGTTTCCAGAACTTCCTATTAAATCAACAGGTGGATAAATTATACTTTTATTCATAACTGGACATGTGGGTTTTAAAAACATTATATTTGTAAAAATCATTCGCCTCTCCTCTCCCGTCCCCTCCACCCCATTTCTCTTTTTATGCTTCAGTGGGCACCAGGGCTGGATCTACACTGATATATAATACAGTTTAGAAATACATTATACAGTCAGTATAGATTCATATAATGCAGTTTAACTCCATTGAACTTTATTATATGGATCTACACTGACCATATAATGCAGTTCCAAACTACATTATATAGCAGTGTAGATCCATACCAAATTTCCTTAGCTGTCCAGTCACTTTGTGAGAAGAGATAAAGAGATGAGAATTCCTGCTGGCTTATATAGACTCTGTGTAAAACAAGTTCTTAGCTTTTGTCAAAATAGTCAGTGGTCAGGGATTCTGGGAGCTGAAACCACAAACATCTCAAAAGTCAGAGATTAAGAACAGCTGCTGCAGAATGTGAGACTGACATCTAAAAAAACTATGGTGTCCAGTCAAGTATAGTCAGCCCTCCACATTCACTTGGATTAGGCACACATGACCCAAACAAAAACAAAAAAGGAAAACTCACACTTTTAATACTTAAAAAATACACAAAGTTAACACTTCTCTAGGAATCCTGAGATTCTTTGACACAACTCTATGGACCTCATCATAGAATCATAGAGTTGGAAGAGACCTCGTGGGCCATCCAGTCTAACCTCGTGCCAAGAAGCAGGAAAATCGTATTAAAAGCATACTAGGAAATTTCAGTGTCCTAGGACATTTCATCCCAGTTGAGCCACGGAGCCCCATGCTGCCCATCAGATGATGCAGGTTCACTTCTGGTGGGGCTTCATGGCTCAACCAGGACAAAAGCATCCTATGATACTGAGCAACATGGGAGTCTCCCCTTGTTCCATTAGGAATAACGGGGCTATCGCAGGGGGAAGCTGTGCTGCAATGCTTCCCCATGTGTGATAAGGAAGATTGCTGCTGGCAAGGCAGCCCTGGCATTGCCCCACTGCCCTATCAATTAGCTACAGAAGCTGGCACATCGGAATACGGGAAGTCACCAATATGATGAGGTCCAATGTCAACTTCCACAAGAAGTTGACCATAAGGTTGTGCTGGAGAATCTAGAAATTCCTAGAAAGAATATATTAATAAAATCCACAAGTAATCAAATCTGCAAAAGTCAGGAAAAGAGACCAGAATACATGAACAGGAGGATTTTGAAACAAGATGAAACCACAAAGAGAAAAGAATGGAAGACCAAAAAACTTTTACCGCTAAATCTCTATTGTATCCTAACCTACTAACCTAACCTACTTCCTTATCCTTCTATTTCATCCCACTTCCCTCCCCCCCATTTATTTCTTTTTCCCCACATTAGCGTATTTTTTTCCAATTTTCCTTTTAACTATGTATTAAACTTGATAAAATCAAATAAAAAGTTATAAAAAATACCTGCAAAAGTCAAACCCACAAATATGGAAGGCAACTGCACAATGAAAGAAGTGTGAGGCTCAGCAACAGGACCACATGGGTAATTCTAGGTTCCAATTTTAACCTCTAAGGCCTGTACTTTCTCCCCAAATGGCAAAAATTAACTTCCAGTGTTTGAAAGCACTTTTAGAAAAATGACCACAGAACATATGCAAAATTGGATATCTGCAGTGGTCCAAGCGTTCCCTAAATGGGTGGGCATGTACTGAACATCCTTGTTTTCTAGAAGCATAAGTTTGCAAAACAAACACTATGCTCTTCAAGCCCCCCTCCCCCCAGTCTCCTTCGTGCTTATAAAATACAAAACTGATCTGGATTAAATGAGCCTCCATTCATACATGTACAAGACTGCAGATTCAAGGGTGCATTCTACTCCAAGCCAATTCAGATGCACATATATCTCTGTCCTAAGTGGTGCATCTTTTATTTCCAAATGATGGTTATGTTTCATGAGATGGCTAAAAGCTAAAGAACAAAAACATACTTTTTAGTCATACTTTGATAAAATATATCTTTTTGTGATAAGGTTTTCTATTGATTTAATTCTCCTTTGTTCCTAGAGTCAATTATTTTACCCTACAATTCCATTCTAGTGCTGCCTCCTTTTCATTTTTCACCTGCAATTCTCAAAACTACTTGAATATTCCCTCTGGAAGATTTACCAACCTCCCAGACCAGATTTTTGGGGAACAAAGATCACCACTTTTTATTTCACTGCTGTTCTGCCAACCAAAGATCAAATGAGGATACTTCCCAATGAGACTTCCTTTTCCAGAGTGAGGCAATTGGTTCATCTAACCAGGCCAGCAATGACTTCTATGACTGAAATACAAGTCTCCAAAATCTCACGTTCAGCTCTGCTCCTGAGATTTTTTTCAAACAGAGCTGTCAAAAACAAAATGTGTGCTTTACACAGTTATGATATTGTTCCCCTATACTTTATTTTCTTCTTTTTATAGCAAACATTAATCCATCCAGATGGAAAACCTGAAACATACAGAACATACCAATGATATGGAATCTATAGCAACATCTGTATCAAAAGAGGCCTGCCTGGGCTAGAGCAAATGACTTTCAAATATTTTTCATGTGTGTTCTGTGATCATACAGGTGCTATAACATCTTCTGGAATAATACTATTTTAAAAACCTGTTAAACCACCTAAAACACACCACCCCCTGATTTGATCTTAAAAACTGTCTTCTTTAAAAGCCTGCCTGAAAAGAAAGATTTTAGCCTGTATCCAAAATAACAGCAGGGAAGGAGCCACTTCCATCAGCAGAAAGTTCCAAAGTTGAGGGACAGTCACCAACAAGACCCGATTTTTGAGCATTCTGAGAATAAATACTGCTTTCTCTGTCCTGAAATCAAATCAGTTCATCTTTCCAAGGTAATGAGGATGTTAAAATTAACAGTATTTTGGGCTGCATCAGAGGAGTACAGTGTCTAGATCAAGGGAAGTCAGAGTGCCCTTCTATTTTGTTTTGGTCAGACTGCATCTGGAATCATACTGTGTCCAATTCTGGGCACTGCAATTCAAGAAGGATATTGACAAGCTGGAATGCATTCAGATGAGAACAACTGAAATTATCAAAGGTTTGGAAACCATGCCCTATGAGGAACAGCTTAAAGAGCTCTATATGTTTAGCCTGCAGAAGAGAAGGTTGAGAGGTGACGTGATAGCCATGTTCAAATATTTGAAAGAATGTCATAAGGAAGAAGGAGCAGGCTTGTATTCTGCAGCCCTGGAGACTAAGGCTCAGAGCAATGGGTTCAAATTAAAGAAAAAGAGAGTCCACCTGAAAGATTCCTGGCCATAAGAGCTGTTCAGCAGTGGAACTCTGTGCCTCAGAGTTTGGTGGAGGCTTTTCTCTGTAGGCTTTAAACAGAGAATGGATGGCCATTTGTTGGGGGCGCTTTGATTGATTCCAACTTTATGATTCTGTGATTCAAGGACCACACTCAGGGCTCTCTGATTTTCCACTTCTGAAGTGAGAATAAAGAATTGGTATTATATTTCCATGTATAAGCCTAGAAATCTTAGTCAAAAAACCAACCCAAAAAAACTGGTCAACATATTCACGGGTCAGTGTGAGTATTGTATCTTAGTGCTTACCAAAAAGAGAACCATTCCCTTCTCTGAGTAGAGTGGTAAAGGCTTAGTTCATCCTTGGGAGCACCTCAAACAGTACTTTTCAACCTGGGGTCCCCAGATGTTTTTGGTCTTCAACTCTCAGAAATCCTAACAGCTGGTAAACTAGCTGGAATTTCTGGGAGTTGTAGGCCAAAAACATCTGGAGATCCCAGGTTGAGAACCACTGACCTAAAAAAAGCATTGCCCCCCTCTACTTTCTCTGTCACGGCATCTGGCCTTTTTAAATTCCTAGATGGGAAAATCTGTCCCCTTGAAGCAGCATTGGTGCTTTCACCTCACTGTGAAATGAGCCTCAACTTATCCATGGATTATATCAAAATATATAGTTTGGCCCCAAAACTTACCCTCAACTTAGGCACGAGGTTGACTTATGCATGAGTATATTTGGTAGCTCATACATAGTCTCAGTTGCTATACACATTTCTTCCGCATATACTCTTTGACTCCTGGTTAAGACAGGCAAACATTAATAGGCATCGAAATATTTACAGCACTGATAGGTCTTCAAACTACATCCAATCATTTGTTTCCTGTCTCAAGTGACATACAACTAAAGTGTGCCACTTATCTCCTTTTCCTGGTCATTTTCTGATTTGTGAATCATCTGAAATTTCTGATTGCCAAATGTCCAGCTCTGTGCCCTTTAATCACATAAAATTACAAATATCTCCCTGAATCTAGACTGCATCATATCTCCCTAGCAGTTCCAAGATATCTGAACCTTATCTGTTGTGTCATGTTGGATTACAGACAGCCAGTTCTATTAATTTTGGTCACCTCCATCCTCATCTCCACAACTGCATCAGCAAGATACGCAGACAGGGCCTGATTAAGTTCTCACCAGCACCCGTTATATCCACAGCATTTATATCAGTTGAATTCTTGTGGGGCACCAGGTTGTTTACTCCAGTGAATGAGAATATGGAAGTCTACAGCGATAGACTATTTAAAGCGAGGTTACATAAACTAGGTTCATATAGCATAAACCGGGCACATAATAAGTTCATAAAGCAGTCTGGCGATATAATAAAAGATCATTTTCAAAGTGAGTAGTTGCTGCTGCATGTGCTTTGTTTTCACTGACGTTCTCTTTAAAAGTCTCTTTTATTGAATGTGTTTTAGATTGGCATGCATGATGAAGAGAGAGATAGTGCATGTTCTGAGAAAAAGAAACTATGAACATTCAGGAAAGCATATAGATTACAGCCCTGCAAAATGTTGCTGTTTTATCCTTATTCTTTTGCAAACCAGATATAATAGGGGTTTTTTTCTGGCTCAGGAGCGACTTGAGAAACTGCAAGTCACTTCTGATGTGAGAGAATTGGTCGTCTGCAAGGATGCTGCCCAGGGGATGCCCGGATGTTTTACCATCCTGTGGTAGGCTTCTCTCATGTCCCATATAATAGGTGAAACTACCTAAATTGTAGAACTTATAGTATGGACAGTCATATCACTAAACAGTATATGGGACCATCCATAAAGTCTACCTGTATATGGGAACTAGAAAGCAAGGTTGTGACACAAAATAATTGATATAGGAAAACAAGGTTGTGACACAAAAGAGTTACTAGGCTAAAAACTGGAAAGGGTCGCTGTAATGGTTTGGGTTGCCGTTGTTGTTATTGTTTCTGTTATTGTAGTCATTATCATTATGATTATTATATTGTTTAGAAGAGGGATTTGCAGCAGGTGTTGCCTGTTACCTGGTTGTTGTGACAAGCAATGCCTACTAAAATTGCTTCATCTGTACAATCATAAAAGATACAGGAGACCTCTCCAGTTTTCAATCTGGCAACACTGGAAGAATGGGTAAATACATTAATTCTATAGGAAATATAAAGTATGGCCAAGAGAGGGGTTTGTGTTCTTGTTGTTTTTTCTTTTAGAATATGACATACTTTATGACAAAGGGAATCTGATCCTATATTCTTATTGGTGTAGTTTTGCACGTGATTTGAACTTCTGTAGAAATGGTAGCAATTGACTGTTCAGAAAACCAGTGAAACTGAAACACTGAGATTTTTTTTTCAAATATAGACAGTTGTAACAAAAAGTAAGAGTGCTTAGGGAGACTCATAAGAATTTTTCCGAGCAGCCAAGATTAATTTCAAATATTTTGAACACTCAGGCAATTATTTCCTTCCAAAGGATAATTCATTCTGCTCCTTACTTACTCGGTGTAAAATCAATCTGTTCTGTTTGTATGACATAAACAACAAGCAGTTTCACAGGAATGAGCCAAACCATATGTGAAGGTGTTTAAGAAAGCACAACAGGGAATACACTGTGCAAAGAAGCATCTGCATTTATTTCAATGTCAAATCACTAGTGTGTTATAAAAAGGGGAAGTTTATTGTTTTTATTAAAAACAATGTTGCTACGCTGCAATGCTTACAATTAACTCTTGCTTTCCCTCAAGCTTTCACAATTTGTTTGCCCACTAAGGAAAACTGATGAAACAAAACCATTTTTTGGGTTTGGGTTTTTAGATATCATTCCAGGGTGGATTTTAAAAGAAGCTTTATACTCTGCTAACTATCACAGGATTTGCTGGGTGGTTTATGTACTCCAGATAATATATGAGTCAAATAATTAACAACATTACATGCAGAACTCCATTAAATACATTTAAGTTTGTTAATGTTGTTAAATAAATAGCTAATAGTAGAAATGTGAAGGTTTAAAGAAAAAGACCAGAACTCATAGGTACTATGATCTTGAAGAAAATGACCTAGATATGAAATTCAAATCTCCTGACCTATCATCTTAACAAGTAAATGAACCAAGCCATATGATGAGAGCAAATGTAGATCTACTCACAACACTACTATTGACAAAAATACAGTGAGCATTGTGAAGATATTCACAGTGATTTCTACAGATCTGCAAGGCCTTTTGTATTACAGAGTTAGAGGACTATGGTTCCACTTTAAGCACCACAACAATATACAGTTGAATCCTTTGTTTGTGGTTTGGTGAGCCACTGAAGGTCTGTTACTGAGATTTTCTGAGGTCACTTTTAAAACTATATATCCCAAAATTCATTGGGTTGACTACAACTGGTAAATGGAATCATAATATTATAATCATGTGGTGTTAAAGAGCACTTTAAAATGTATTAGGCTACAGCTTTGGATCTGCTGTCAGAATGACCAAAAATCCAATATCTACATGTTCCCCATTTTGGGAAGGACTTGAATTCACATATCATTTTTTGAATTTCATGCAATTTCTCTACATTTATTCATTCATCTATCGTTTTTGCTTTTCTATCTGGATCAGGAGTGGAAACCCAATGAATGTATCACGTGAGCTTTCCCTTGGTTGTGTGTGTGCAACAGAAGGGCTTTTTCCATTTAGATTTTCCATTTTGTTCATGGAAGTGCTTTCTATATAATAAAATATGATGAATAAAATATAACTTCATGAGATGAGTGGATGATATAAATTATTTTGGTATCATCTCTGTAGATGGAACCTTCTTTTCAAATTTCTTATTTCAGGAATTAGAATGTTGTCTACTTGATTTTCTTTATATTATGGCATCACACTTAACAGCAGTATGGAGGCACACATTGACTGCAATAAGGCCAGTGTTTCTAACATCTATGACTATATTGCTCTGTTTATCTGCGTGTCTGTGTATGTAAAACCCCATGTAGTTAAGGCACGCATACTGCATACACTCCTTGGCTCCTGTATTCTTGTTTACAAGGCAAAGATAAAGGGGCGCCAGGATACTGAAAAAACACAAAGTATTTCCAAGGCAACTGTTAGCTGATAATTAATACAGTAAACGTATAACTTTGAAGATGGCTAGTAGTACAGTATTTTATGATAAATAGACTTTATGGGGATTTTTTAAAAGCTAAATTTTGTAAAAAGGCTACCCCAATAAATGATTTACCAGCTCCAGTAAAAGATCAAGGAAATTGCTCTGATTGCATCTCAGAGTATCTGAAACTCTGGTGTTTATGGAAACTGAAAAAGCCCCCAGACCTAAAGCCCCATTAATTCTTCCTTTTTGTCCTTAATCATCTAACATAATATATTTTAAAGGAATGAAGCCTACGAGACAAGTCTAGATCAGAGAAAAGAGCAGTTCTACTGAGACCAAGTTGAAAGGAAGTGAGGGGGCAAAGAAATGAAGAAGGTAAATAAGAATAGGCTTAGCGGCATCCACCAATCTGCCCAGCTTCATCTTGATGTTTTGTTCTACAAATCCCATCAGCTCCACCAGCCAACATAGTGAACACACAACTCATAATCAGTTGTGTTAGGGTTAAGGTTAGGAGAAAAGCCATAGGGGGGGGGATATTTCCAGCTCCTGTAGCTCCTGGCTCCAGTACCCAGTAGGGCTGTGCAAAAAATCATAAGAGGGTTGTAAGTCCTTAGAGTTACGTTAGATCTATACTTATGACTGGATTTATGAAGACAGTGCAGCACCCCTCATACAAATGAATAAAAACATCCAGTTATGCAGTTTTCATAAGAACTCCGTAACTGTTGTAAATCTCAGTGAATCAGCCTATTCTTTCAGTGCAAGCAAACTCTACTGGGCAGTGCAATCAAACATGTTAGATCACATGCTAGTCTCAGCCTATTTGGGTTGAAAGCTGAAAAAAGTGAAGAGCTGCTCCTGGCATCTCCCATTGTTTTTATTTGTAAAGCCATGAAAATTTCCTAAAAATCAGTGGATGAGTGGATTTTTCTGAAAGATGGCAGGAATGATGTCCTGCTCCTCTCACTGTAGAGAAATCCCAAGGGGTATTTCTCTTGATGTTTTTTTTTCCTTTAAAAAATGTTGGGCAATTTTTTAAAATCCCTCAAAATCAGTGGATGTTCTGAAACTTGGGAGGAAGGGTCCTAATCTGGAGGTGAAGGTGTATCAACCAGTCCTGGTTGGGGTTCCACTTCCCTTAAAAGACTGTGTTCACAGCTTGGGGATGCTCCTGGATCCATCTCTCCAAATGTCAGCCCAGGTAAATGCAACAGTCAGGAGTGCTTATTACCATCTTTAGTTGATACGACAGCTACACCCCTTCCTAGATTTGGAGGACCTGAAGATGGTAGTGCCTGCATTGGTAACCTCAAGGTTGGACTTCTGCAACACACTCTACATTGGCCTACCTTTGTACCAAGTTCGGAAACTCCAGTTGGTTTAAAATACAGCAGCCAGATTGGTTATAGGAACATCTAGGAATGAGCATATTACATCTATCCTAAAGTCACCCCACTGGCTGTTTTAATTTCCCAGCAAGGGGGTTGGTTTTGATCTTTAAAGCCATACATGGTTTAGGTCCAGGTTACCTACAGGATCACTTTCTCCTGTACAATCTGCCCCACACACTTAGGTTTTCTGGGGGGAAATTACTCCAACCAGCCAAAACCTGACTGGTAACCACCATCCAGAGGACCTTTTCATTGGCTGCTCCACGAATATGGAATGACCTGCCGATAGAGCTCCAACAGCGGGATCAGCTGTCGGAATTTAAGGTACAAGTGAAGACCCATTTCTTTCAGCAGGCCTTCCCAGGAGCCTCTGGTGGCCTAGGGGATAAAAGCCTCGTGACTTGAAGGTTGGGTTGCTGACCTGAAGGCTGCCAGGTTCAAATCCCACCCGGGGAGAGCGCAGATGAACTCCCTCTATCAGCTCCAGCTCCATGCGGGGACATGAGAGAAGCCTCCCACAAGGATGGTAAAACATCAAAACATCCGGGCGTCCCATGGGCAACATCCTTGCAGACAGCCCATTCTCTCACTCCAGAAGCAACTCTGGTTGCTCCTGACACACACACACACAAAAGCAGGCCTTCCTAGACAGTTATGATGAATTTCAAACTTCCAATGTATGCCTGAATTTTGTTTTGTGTATTTTAATATGTATTTTGTGGAAGTATTTTTAATATATGTATTTTCACTTCACTTCACTTTATTTCTTAATTAGTCTCTCTCCACCAGAGTGCTCCGAGCGACTTACAATTTACAATATCATTCCACAATATAAAAACATTTTAAAGAATGTTTTAAAATGATTATGTTTGTTTATGTTTTAGTAATGCTGTAACCCACCTTGTGCCATGAAGAGAGGCGGGCAAGAGATAAAACTATTATTATTATTGTTGTTGTTGTTGTTATTTGACCTCTACACAAAATTTTCATGTCCCTCCCCAGAGATCAGCATATTATTTTTGCACAGGAAATTCAATCTATGCACATAAATATTTCTTGCATGGAAAATGTTGTAGTTGAAGACTTGTTCAGCACAACATTCATATGGGTTCTTTTTGTATAAGAAAAAAGGATTTTCCAAACAATAAACCTAAAAAGCATTTTCTGCACACAAAGTATTTCTTCATAATTTTTTTCTGTACAGAAAATGCTGTTTTCCCAACAAAAACTATGAATTCTGAAGATTCTCATCAGTCCAACATTCTCGTTGTCAGGGTTTCCTGACACTTGAGAAACATTTTCAAGTTTTAAAAATATTTTCAAGTATTCTTCCCATTCCTTCCTGCAATGGGGCTAGTGTCATCAAACAACTTCTCTAGAAGGAAAAGCTCCTATAGACTACCCAGTGAGAAAATTCAGCCAGGGCACAGTGTAAGTAGGACTACTCATTCATGTTTAACGTTTTTCCATTAAAGCTACTCATTTGGACCACTGAGTACATCCAAAAATGGGACAGAAGCCAACCGGCCAGTTGTGGACACTGGTGGGTTAGGAAAAGGGCAGGTGAAGGAAGGCTAGAATTAAGCAAAGAAAATTACCATAATTTTCACCATCACCATCATCATTCTACTATAAGATTATTGTTAAGTTTCTTTCTCGCCATTTTTGGATGCTCAGAGCAATAACCTTTATTATGATCTTCTGTGAGCTACAGAGCATCAGTGAGAATTGTTACAAATTGTAACTGTCAAGGCAAGCATGTACCTCATGTCTAGTTTGAAAGGCAGAAAAACAAAAAGAAGTAGCATTTTTGGCACTTCAGGCACTTCTACTTTGAAATTTGTACATGGACACACTATTAATGCATATTTACACTACACACACAAACAGTATCTATCCAGACATGATGTGTGTACATGCACCTATATACACATAATACATTTTACTGTTGGAAATAGCATCACATATTCCTTAGTGATAATTTTTCTCTTTTAAAATTTTGAAA
Organism: Anolis carolinensis; assembly: GCF_035594765.1. Classification (NCBI taxonomy): domain Eukaryota; kingdom Metazoa; phylum Chordata; class Lepidosauria; order Squamata; family Anolidae; genus Anolis; species Anolis carolinensis. The sequence continues at coordinate 122,133,498 of NC_085844.1, forward strand.
TGCTGATTGTCAGAGCTTTGCCTGAATTTTGACATTGTTTTAGATGGAACAAGCACTTTTGGGGCAGGAGGAAGAGGAAGAGACTGCATCTTACTGAAAACCCCAAGGCAATGCTGGGGAGGCAGAATATAAAATTAGGATTTGGCAAGAATATTGTGGCTAGAACTGCTACTCTAGCAGCTACTCTTTTCAAAGAAGCGCCTGGGGCTCTTTAATAACCACAAATGGCCAGGAACTCATTTTTATGGCTTATTCAAACGGCATCACTTCCAGCAACAGAAGAAATGAAATGTATTTTCTGATTCTAGAAATGATGAACAGTCCTGGTACTAAATCACCACTTGTTTCAACTGTCATGTCCCCTTAGTTAGTGCTGCCTCTCTCTCTTTCGCCCTCCCCGATACATTTTACATACTTCTAAATGAGTAAACTGAAAAAAAATGCTGCAATATAGATTTGCTCACCATACAGAGATTCTGTGCTTCTCCAACTCTTCTAGATAAGTTGGACGATGTAAAACTGTTTCACCTGCATCTTGCCAGGTTCCAGGACTTCTTTGGCTATGCACATTCTGTGAATCATTCTGATTCAACTAAAAATAAGCATAATAAATACAGGAGATTATAAATAGAGCAGATGCAGTGATCAAACAATGTAAGTTTAAAATTTTACCATCCCTATTCTAATTCTCTTTAAAAAAAATACTGTAAACTCTGCATTGCTGCTTCCAGGTTTTTAATTGGATGGCTGCTAACTAAGATCCAACTAACTTACCCACTTTTCTTTTGGTCCTTCTTAGGGCGCTTCCAGACAGCATCAAAATTTGGATTGAATAAGTGGGTCTAAATATCACAGGACCTGACATCAAGTCCAGACACAGACCTCACAGTCCTCTGAAACTTACTGACACTTTACTTTGCAGCAGATTTCCAGTGAAAGTTTTTTTAAAAAACTCTCTCCAAGATACGCTGGATCATATGTGTGCTCATGAGGATATTTCAATGTACACATATGCAGATTTCTAATTTTCTCTCATCACCCGACAGTAAATTCAAGCTTTGCTTAATATTATAAACATCAGGAAAAAAGGAATGATTGCAGAGAGTTTTAATTGTAATTGCTTTCCATTTTTCCTTCTGTTTAGCCACCTTCACTTCACTTCACTTTATTTCTTAGTCGCTCTCCACCAGAGTGCTCCGAGAGACTTACAATTTAAAATATCATTCCACAATATAAAAACATTCAACATAAAAACATTCAACAGTGACTATTTGGTAAATTAGATCTGATTTACTTAAATACACAACCAAACAGCCAAGTCTTGAGCGCTTTTACAAAAGGTCGCAACTCCGACATTGCTCTAATATATGGAGGCAATGAGTTCCACAGAATTGGAGCATAGGTCGAAAAGGCTCTACGCCTTGTAGCTTCCAGGTGTACCTCCCTAGGGCCCAGTACGTATAGGAGATTTTCCTGGGAGGATTGAGGTGACCACTGATGGAAAAAAGGAATGTGTATCTGTGTATCTATGGCTCTATTTTTGACAGCCTTGTCAACACCAGGGTATACAAAGGAAGTCACATGTTTTTCATGACTGCAAGAATATACAAGCATGTGACTATGAACATTTTTGGCCAGAATCGAGTTTTAAGCACACCTTTTAAACATGTACTTTTCAGCTATTAAACTGATTCAGCACACACTTTCAAGAAATCATGCAACTATGAACATTTTTGGCCAGTATCGAGTTTTAAGCACACATTTTAAACATGTACTTTTCAGCTATTAAACTAATTTAGCATGCACTTTCAAGAAATCATGCAACTATGAACATTTTTTGGCCAGAATCGAGTTTTAAGCACACCTTTTAAACATGTACTTTTCAGCTATTAAACTGATTCAGCACACACTTTCAAGAAATCATGCAACTATGAACATTTTTGGCCAGTATCGAGTTTTAAGCACACATTTTAAACATGTACTTTTCAGCTATTAAACTAATTTAGCATGCACTTTCAAGAAATCATGCAACTATGAACATTTTTTGGCCAGAATCGAGTTTTAAGCACACCTTTTAAACATGTACTTTTCAGCTATTAAACTGATTCAGCACGCACTTTCAAGAAATCATGCAACTATGAACATTTTTGGCCAAAATCGAGTTCTAAGCGTGTCTTTTAAACATGTACTTTTCAGCTATTAACCTGATTCAGCACGCACTTTCAAGAAACATCATTTAGCTGCCCCCCTTTTATTTCGTTTTTTCCTGAGTTTTAATGCATTTCTAGAGGGCCCTTAGTGCATCTAAGTTATCAATGTTTAACTGGCCTAAAGATACACCAAACCAACAGTGTGCATGGCCCTGATTATTAGGGCCTTATCACAAGGATAATTTTTAATGCAGATTTGTGTAAATATGTCCCAGAGTTTCTTGCTTCAGATACGTCGATCATCTTAGCAGTATACAGTGATTAGTTTCATTGTAATGTAGATTGTAAAATAAACAGTAGGGTGGAAACCACTCTTTCTCTCAAGTACTTTAGTTTTTGCAACTTCAATTCTTTGGCTATTGGAGAAAGTACTTGAGGAGCAGCCACAGGCCTCTTTAGTCAGATCTAGCTTTTACTGTTCTTCCCATCCTTGAATGGAATTCAGTAATACTGTACAGTTCACCTGAATGAAGTTCAGTACTTATTTTACTCTATAAATATTTTTCCCCATAAAGCTAAGTACTCTGAGTCTGTGTCTGCACACATAAATTTTTAAGAGTAAGGCTGCCTTCCAGGGAAGACTCCCCTGGGGCTCCCATGTTGGTCTACACCTGTCTGTTTCAAAATTATGTGCTTGTCATCACAACGACTAATGGCATAAGGGTAACATGGACAGTACAGGATTAAAACAACCCCAAAAGTGCTATGGAATCCAGGAAGGAACTTTCTAGTCCTCTCATATGCATGAATCTACTCAATGATTTCGAATCAGTTTAGGAGTGTAGCTTGGGGGAGGGGGAATTGAGGGCACTGCCCTTCTAAATAAAAATTCTCCAATCCAAATGATTTTTTTCCTTTAGTTCCCAAATATCTATAATTGAACTTACTTAAATCTTCAATTGAACATTTAGAAACCGAGTTTGGGCAGTCCAAAGAAAAGGGCAGGTAAAACTACCAAGGGGATTCCAACACAGGAGGTCTTTCTGTATACTTAGGTATTTCAGTGTTAATTGCCAGTTGCCAAAGGTAATTTAACTGAGGTATGTTGTATTCATATTTTTAATCATCACTCTTATATTTTAACCACCTTTTAAAACTGCATTAAATGAATATTTTTAATGTGATTGATTTTTTTTAAAAAAATCACATTATTATCTACTGTTTCTTACTGTATTTTGTTTTAATTCAAATTGTAAATTGGGAGTACTGGTGGACTACTTTATGGGTACTGCAGACTGTCAAAAAGATAAAAAGATTCAAGAGGAAATCAGACCTGACCTCTGACAAGAAGCAAAAATGGCTAAATGGAGACTATTTTACTTTGGACATAACATGAGATAGCATGACTCATTGGACAGGATCATAATGCATCAAGGTTTGAAGGCACTCGGCAAAAAGAAAGATCAGATTACTGGTAAAGGAAACCATGGTCCAAACTTTGCAAGACTGGATGTTGACAGGGTTTCTTGGAGGTTTCTTCTTCCTAAAATCCCAGTCAAATCAAAGGTGATTTGACAGCGAATAAAAGCAAGAAAGAAGCCTTGTGATTTCAAACCTGGCTGCATATGCAGAGTGCTGAGATGCTATTTTCTACCTACTTATGAATGAGAATTAGAGTGTTTAAGATGCAAAACAAAAAAGGCTTTAAAAAGGATTATACACGAACTTTGCTGGGCTGTGTTTGATCATGCATATGACTCAATCCAGATCGTAAGTCAAAGACATATGGGTGTGGCTCCAGGAAGCATTTACTTTCTCACAATGATCACATGGACATAAGCACTTTGTGCCCTTTAATAACAAGATGTTAATAACTTAATTATATGCAGCAGAGTGCTCTGAACAACATCAAGTACAATGTCACCGCTTTGGTTTTTAGGCCAACAAAACATCAGAAGAACAGAAACAGGGGTAATTAAGCAGAGGCATGAAATAGCTCTGAACATCAGGCTTTCTCCAAACGTAACCTATTACTCTTTCCTGCAGCAGGGATAGTCTACTTTTCTACTTTTTATTTTTAAATAGGCATTGATCATGAATCAGAGAAAAGAAGGAACATTTAAATATCTTTGTATGTGTGCATACAACCCTAACCCTAACCCGTAAATTTCATAGAGTTTTCTTAGGCAAGAAATACTCAGAGCTGGTTTTGTCAGTTTCTTCCTTTGAAATGTGGCCTACAGGACATACTATTAATTGGCAGTCTCCCAATTTAACAAGGTTACAATCCTATGTTAGTTTAGTCAGGAGCAAGTCCCTATGAATTGAAAAAAAAATCCCTACTTCTGAGTAGATATGTGTAGGATCCATATGTTAATTTTTTGTTCCCAATTGTTTGAAGAGTCTAATTTTACTATATCAGAATTTTAAATAAAATTATATTAACACAAATTACTGGATGCTATTACATTTAATGATGTGATACTATAATATTATCTCATATTAAATAATATTGACATAGTATAAATAATTTGAGAATATAACTAACTCAATTGGCCTTGATTAACATGGGAAACACGAGATATTATACGAACTGGAATGATACATTAGCAATAACGTGGACTCTTCCATGTCAAACATGGTTTTTATGTTATCTCCTGCAGTTATTTGATACATTTAAGAGTTTCAGAATGATTTCCTGTTATAAGGAAAGGTTCATAATCACAACCACAGCATTATTAAAACAATTTTTGCCTCTATATATATATTGCACTATGCTCAGACTCATTGCTCTGATATGCTGTTTTATCCTGTTTTATGCTGTTATATGGTTCTATTGTTTATATTGGTTTTATTGTATGCCTGTTTATTATATGTGACATTCGGCTTGTTCCCCGTGTGAGCCGCCCCGAGTCCCCCTGGGGGAGATGGGAGCGGGATATAAAAATAAAGTATTATTATTGAAATTGCGTGAAACCTCAAAAAATCTTACATATTATAAGAAGCAGTAAGGAAGAGAAGGTGGTTAAAAACCCACACTGTGGGGAGAATTGCTAATACATGAATAAGTTTCCATTTTTCATTAATTTCTGGAGTTAGCTCCACCCTAATAACAAAGTAGTAGACATGTGTCACTCTGAAAATGTTAGTCCACAATATTTAAAATATGTTTTCATTAAGGATATGTAGTAATACATCTGTAATCATGTAACCCAAATCTACAATTTCATGTATCTGTGGCCTGGGAAAAATTATCTAAGAATTTGCTAGGTCCTACAGACAATTCTGTGGTATGTTTCCCTCAGAAGTTACCATAGAATCACCCTGAAGGAATTAACAAATTCCCAGAAGAAGATACATTTCCAGCACTTTCTAGATCCTGCAGGACAATTCTCTGGTATGTTGGAAGCAGAAGTCAAGTAATTTAATGGGATTTAGTCATACCTGCAATTTTAGATCTGCATATCTGCAATTTCAGGTAACTACTGTCTAGCTGGAAACACATCCCCCCTTGGATATTTGAATTTTATTATATGATGTAGACAATGATTCATGTAATAAATAAAAATTGGAACGTTTTGAAAATGGAATAAATGTCTTTGGAATGAAACAGTGGTGGTCCATTGTCCAAGACAAAGTGATAGTGGTGGATATCATCGTCTTACTGATAACTGAGGGCACTTCCAGATAGCAAAAAATTTTGGGACCTCACAGCAGGTCCTCACACAGACCTGTCAGTCCCTGGAAATGGTACCTTGCTGTCCTCATAGCCTTCCTTTGTAGTGGATCAATATGGAGTAAAAACAGGGGACACCTGACAAAAGACTTTTAAAAAAATTCACTCCTTTTTGCTCTGGATCTCATATGTACACATACAAATACCTTAATGTAAACAAAAGGTGATTTGCATGTATGCATATGAGATTCAGAGTGATTTTTTTTAAAAAAACTGTCAAAGCTCTCTTTACCCAGTCGTTAATCCAAGCTCTTTTTATCAAGTTTAAAAGAAAGAGTTTCAGAGAGAGTTCTAATTGCCTTCCCATTCTGCTTCCCTTGAGCCTATGTGTCCATGGCTCCATGTTTTGACAATCCGATCAGTTGATGTGCTGTTTGGGCTTTCTAAAAGCATACGTGCACTGGAGCAGTCTACACAGGGGGAAGGAAGGCACATGTTTTACATGAATGTAAGGATATACAGTCATGCAAAGGTGCACATTTTTTGGGCAGAATCAGGTTTTAAGCGCATCTTTTTAACATGTGCTTTTCAGCTGTTAAGACAATTCTGCTTGCACTTTGGCCAAACGTCATTTAGCCACCCACCTACCCCTTTTAACCCAGTTACTTCCCAGGTTTTGGCTATGTGTAGAAGAGCCCTCAGATATCTACTAGCCACTAATAGAATGAGATAGGATGATCTCAATATAATTTCTTTTAATGGTTCATTTTCCAGGAAAGTACTTTGATTCTTTATTGTGTCACGACTTTCAGACCTCAAGCCATATTCTGAAGGGAGCAGGTAGAAACAGAAGTAAAAGGGCCATTAAACCATAAAAGTTCAGCAAAATCAGCAAGGAATACAACTCTTCAATTACAACTTCAAAGATTGGCAGGTAAGTTATAAAGAGTTTTATTTAGCTTAAGTCTTTGGTAGTGCAGGAAGAAGGTGTGCTCTTGGTCATAAAACATTTTATTGGCCTTGCTGAGTTCACAAAACATAAGCTGTTTTCTTACACCTTGCCAGATGCATAAAACCTCACTCAGATATGATGCTTTTCTGGAATAATTAGAATAACAGAAGAATTTGGCAACAGTGTTTTTTTAAGGTGTTATACTTTAATCCTTACTTTGCAGTGTCTGCCATGGATTTCCTTCACTGGGAGCATATTACAATACTTGTCAGGATAGCCAGAGTTGTTTGCATAAGACTTGTTTCCTAAGCACAGAAGGTGAAAAACTGCTATTAAAACAATGACTCCAAAGATTCTTGTTTAAATAATCACATCTGCGAGCTTTAAATAATTTAGGATTTATATCATTTGCCTCAAGAATAATGTCTGCTTTGCTCTAGACATCATGAACTTGCTTAGAAAGGTCACTGAGACTCGAAATCAAATAAATACAAAGAGGCACAGCGTCTTGTTGATGTCCAGGACCTGGGATGAGTTCAAGCAAACAGAGCATTTCCTTAAAATCATGTGCTCACTCGCTCTTTATTTGTTTTGTGTGGGAACATGCAGTGCTTAACCAGTGTGTGGGATGAAGTGGTGAACAAAGGATCCAAATTTCAGTTGTAAAGTACATGCTTTTTTAGAGAGGTCACTTTGTCCCTACAATGGACACACTTGTTTGTGTCTTCTCCTATTATCATATCACGTGTGAATAAGCCAAAGTGATTGCATGGATGGCCTCATCAGAGCTTGAAGAAGTTACTTTTCTGAATTACATCTGAACAGGATACTTGAAAGGAATCAAAGAATATTTTTAAATGGTTGTAAAATATGTTTTTCACATGTTGAGAAACCCAGATGAGGAGACTCTTGGCCTGCTTAAGAATCTTCATAGTTTGGGACTTATTCTGTACAAAATGTGCATGGTTGTTTTGTATTAAAGCCAGATTTTCTGTGCAAAAAATAATTCAGCAGAAATGTTATGCGTTGCGTAACAGATTTTTCTGCACATGAATGAAATTTCTTGTGTCTTCTTTTATGTAGAAGAGCAAACTTTGATTGATTGCATATTGGGGCTGTGCAAAAATTGTTTGTGGATCATAAGTGTGATTTGTTACATCTGTATTTATGATTCTAGAGGAGAGAGGAGCTACGGGCGTGCAGCTGGAGGCGCTAATCCTGGGCAGTATTCTCTCCCCTTTCTCTCCCTGCCAGGGGCTGAAAAATTGCAGGGGACAAGGCATGTCTGCCCTGAACTGGTGATGGCGTCTCCAGGTGCTGTCTGCTCTCCTGCTTTTCCTGCTCCTGGCCAGACAGAAAAACACTCTGCCAGAGGAGGAGGTGGAGGAAGAGGGGGCAGGGGCAGGAACCAGAACCCCACCCCCACCCCAAGCACCTTGCTGCTGTTCAAAGCCTTAGTGGAGTAAGACAGCAGCCTCCCACAGGCAGCCATGGCAGCCTTGCAGGCCTTTCAAGCAGCAGCGAGGTGCTTTGGGGGTCCTGCCTTGTCCCATCATCCTTCAGCCTTCTGCAGGGAGAGAGAGGAGGGAGAATACCACCTGGGGGTTAGCTCCTCAGGCTGCATGCCCACGGCTCCTCTCTCCTCTAGAATCATAAATACAGATTTAACATATCACACTTATGACCCACAAATGATATTTTTGCACAGTGCTAATATGCAATCAGTCAATATTTACTCTTATACATAAAGGAAGACACAACTTGCTATATTCACAGGTATACAACTGCAGTGATGCATATGGCTTGATCTACACTGTCATATAATCCAGTTTCTGAATCCAGTTTATGTGCTTTAAATTGGATTATATGTGTCTACTATGCCATAGAATCCAGTTCAAAGCAGATCATCTGGATTCAGAAACTGGATTATATGGCAGTGTTGATGGGGTCTATAAATCACATCTTCATCCAGAGTAGCTCACCAATCTGGCTCAATCACTTTTCATGTGCACAAATCCCTGGTTGTTATGTGCGCCTAGTTGCCCATGACAATTCACTTATTCTTTGAACAAATTGCACTTTCATCTTTCAAAGAACCTTTCCAGGGAGACTTGGAAAGTAAAATATAATAGTATCATAGAATCATAGAATAGTAGAGTTGGAAGAGACCTCATGAGCAAACCAGTCCAACCCCCTGCCAAGAAGCAGGAAATCGCATTCAAAGCACCCCCGACAGACGGCCATCCAGCCTCTGCTTAAAAGCCTACAAAGAAAGGAGCCTCCACCACAGTCTGGGGGAGAGAGTTCCACTGCAGAACAGCTCTCACAGTGAGGAAGTTCCTCCCAATGTTCAGGTGGAATCTCTTTTCCTGTAGTTTGAAGCCATTGTTTCACGTCCTAGTCTGCAGGGCAGCAGAAAACAAGCTTGCTCCCTCCTCCCTATGACTTCCCTTCACATATTTGTACATGGCTATCATGTCTCCTCTCAGCCTTCTCTTCTGCAGGTATCAAAATATAAAACACAATAGCAAAACCAATGTGCAAACCTGATAAAAAAAATGGCAACACTGCAACATAAAAACCAACACCGAGTTCAGAACACACCACATTTTAAAAGCCATTTAGCTGATGCCAAAATAATATCAAAACAGATGCAAGTCAAGGACTCTCTTACTACTATTTCTTGGTGTCAAACTGTCAGGTTTCTGAGTAGCAGCAAATTGATTTTAATGGCATTTTTGCCATATTTTATTGCCAAGAAGGAAAGCCTTTGGGGATTGTTTACACATGTTTTTCCCCAGCTAAAATAACTTGGTCTGCTTTTGGAACTATGTTAGAAGATCACTAGTCAACATTTGTTGCACTACCTAGTGCAAATATGTTGTCCTGGGAGAGTTATACATAACTGTGGCAATGCAGACTCATATAATCTAGTTCAAAGCAGACAATCTGTATTATGTGCTTTGATAATCTAGATTATATGGCAGTGTAGATTCAGACTGAGAAAAACAGTTTCTGAAGCATTCCAACAAAGAGGTTACAACAGACTAGACCAGTGGTTCTCAACCTGGGGCCCCCAGATGTTTTTGGCCTTCAACTCCCAAAAATCCTAACAGCTGGTAAACTGGCTGGGATTTCTGGGAGATGTAGGTCAAAAACATCTGGGGACCCCAGGTTGAGAATCACTGGAGTCGACTCACTTCCTTGTTACCACCCACTCTACCTGTAATAGTAGATGTACCCAAGGAAGACCCTTTGAAGCTAATTGCCTTCAGATCATGTTGGGCTCTGGAAGAAAAAGATATATCATCCAACTATTCTGATCTGGCTTGGGTAGTCCAAATTAGTCCTCTGTTGTCCTGGTTTTTCATCTGTTTTATGTCCTAGTTTCTCTCTCCTGGTTTCTCTCTCCTCCCACTTTCCCCTTTTGTCCTCGTTTTATACAATTTGAGTCTAAGATCTAAAAGTACTTCATATTCAGTTAATTCATCAGAGGGAAAAGGAGAGGGAGGAGCAGAGTGTTCACCTTCCCAGCAACAGACAAAAGCAAGCTGCTGCACTTTGTCCTAGCTTGTGTGTTCATCCACAGTAATAACTTTTGCCATGGTGACCAGTCAGATATTGTTTGGCCACATATGCCCCAGTTTCCATCTGTGAAATATTAGAATGTACAAAAAAATCAGGGACTGGACTTTTCTTCAAAAATATATATTACCTTTATTTTTATTGGTTTTAATTGGAACATACTCCTTAACATAGCTCATCAGTGGTGGCAAATGTGTGGAGTGAAAGTCAGCAAAGCTCTCCATGCCATCAACTATACCATGGTACCACTATTTCCTGAATTGTTGTTTCTCTTAAAACAAAAGCAGAACTTGTGCTCTGCCCCTCCAGTGCTATAATCTACCAAGCAAGAAAGGAAGGGAACACTGGCTTGTCTGAGTCAAAAACTGAACTAAATGCAGTTGCTTAATAATTTTCAGAGGGGGTTGCTGTGCTTTAATTTGTGGAGGTTTCTTCGAGCTTGCCTTCTTTCCTTTATTTTCTGTATCACTGAGCTCATTACTTTTAACTCTAGATGGATTTCTTGGTAGAACACAATGTAATTCTTCAGTGGCCATAAACAGTGAGAAGCTGCTTAAATTAAAGATCAATAAAAAAAATACAGGAGGAGAAAAGAAAACGTGTCATAAATAAAATAAAGAGACGCCTGCAAAAGAAAAAAAAATGCTGTGCAATTAAACATGATGAAAATCTAAAATGAAATTAAATTCAGTTGTAATACATTTCCCATTCCTTTTCTTCAAGAAAATTACCAAAGAAGTGGAAGGGATTTTTTTTCTGCCTGTAATTTAAATGTTAAGCGGCCAGATGTGTGTCTCATGCTTGAAGAGTTGAAGCTTTGCATTATTTAGCATATTAAGATTCACAGAATTTAAAAAAGGCTTCCTTTACTGCCTCGAGGTTCTAATTAAGTAAACCTTAGCTTGGTACATTTAAAACTTGCAATACAAGAGATTTTGCTTCTTTCTTGGATTTTTTTTCTCCCTTTTTTGTTCTTTCTCTACCACATCAATATAAGAAATATGGAAAATACTTAAGATGCGATAATTTTTCTTTTGCTTGAGGAATTAAACCTATCTATTACTTTAAGAAGTTTTTAATAGGGCCAGCAATCAGGGAGACATCTAATGGCACCAGACGACTTTTCAAAAATCTAATCGTAGGGGTTTTTCATAGTTAGTAGAGGAAATGTGACTTATAAAATTCTATGTAAAAATTCTCTCCATGAAAAGAATGAGGATTGCAGTTTTCTTTGCTAAACTGCTCTTTCCCTCTCTTTTATAACATTCGATAATTGACCACAAAATGCCATAAAGTGCTAATTAGATGCCCTATCAACGATGAGATGATGGAAAGACCAGAACAGCTGCACTACAAATTGTAATTAAAATGAAAATCCCACTGTCAAGGCTAGGGACAATTATAAACCAAACTCAAGCATAAATATCTCTGCTTGCTTATAAAAGGACAGGCAGAAAACCAGCATTTCCCAATTTGCTGTGACTATTTTACTAAAGCATCTTCAAGATCACTACATTTTTTCACATCTTAAACCCATCGATCTTACTAGATTAAAAAGCTGTTTCAAATGACTCTATAATTGTAAATGCCAAAATATTTCTAGATCTAGGAGATTTGATCCTGCTGAATTTCAGATGGCTGCTTGGGTTTTGTCATCACAACATCTAAGCTGTCACCTGTGGGAAGTTACTGATGTCACTGACACTTTCAACATGAGATTTCCTAACTGCATTCTGTGAAAGTCTTAGAATACTGTGAAAAATGGTATCTAGGTCCAGTTTTATCTTCACAAATTATAACTGGCTTAGTTCCATGAAAACATGAATCTGTACCGTATAGAGACCGAAGAATGACCAGAATAAACTTTCGTTAAACACTGAAGGCAATGATTATGCTCATGATTACAGTATGAGGGCTAACAAGTTGAAGCTTAATCCAGACAAGACAGAGGTCCTCCTGGTCAGTCGCGGGGCCGATTGGGGTATCAGGTGGCAACCTGTGCTCGACAAGGTTGCACTCCCCCTGAGGGTGCAGGTCCACAGCTTGGGGGTCCTCTTGGATTCAGCACTGACACTTGTTGCCCAGGTGTCAGTGGTGGTTGGGAGGGCCTTAGCACAGTTAAAACTTGTTCACCAGCTGTGACCATACCTCGAGTAGTCGGCCATGGCTACGGTGGTCCACATCTTTATTTCTTCCAGATTGGATTACTGCTATGCTCTCTATGTGGGGCTGCCCTTGAAGACAACCCAAACACTTCAGCTGGTTCAAAGGTTGGCAGGCAGGTTTTAAATGGAGCTAGCTATAAGGAGCATACAACGTCCTTACTAAAGCAACTCCGCTGGCTGCCGATAAGCTGCCGGTCCCAATTCAAGGTGCACGAGATGATCTATAAAGTCCTATACGGTTTGGGCCCTGCCTATCTTCATGACGAACTGGCACAGGCTCTACAATCTGCTGGGTAGGTCCTTCTCTTGCTCCCACCACCATCAAAAGTGCAGCTGGTGAGGATGAGGCTTCTCAGTGGTGGCCCCCCCCGACTCTGGAATGCCCTCCCCAGAGAGATCAGGAAAGCCCCTACACTGTCCTTTTTCCACAATGAACTGAAAACCTCTGTGTTTGTCTGTCTCTGTCTCGGTTCTATGTGTATATGGGCATTGAATGTTTGCCCTATATGTATATAACGTGATTCGCCCAGAGTCCCCTTCAGGGTGAGAAGGGCAGAATATAAATACTGTAAATAAATAAATAAATAAATAAATAAATAAACCTGGTAGTTTCTGCAGGTTTGCGAGCATGATTAGTCCCTAGAAACCCCTCCCACCCCCGGTTGTCAGCTAGGACCCTGCTCTGCACTCTATCCACTTCCTAGCCCTATGATATTCTGATGCACCAATCTTTACCTAGCCCTCATAGTTGGCCATGTCCATTCTGAAGTTCTGGTCATTGGCACTTTGACCCCATTGATACAGCATATTGAACTGGATTTTAATTTTTGTGGTTGTTTTAGTAGAATTGTATGTTTTTGTTTTATGACATTTACTATGTTTATTATGTTTAACTTTGTATACTTTCCTTTTGGCAACTGAATGTTTTTTCTTGTAAACTGTCTTGAATCCTCTCAAAGAGATGGGGCAGTATATAAATAAAGTATTATTATTATTATTATCATTATTATTACAGTAGGGTTTTTAAGACTGTATAATTCTTTAACATTGGGGGCTGCTTTGGGTCTCTGTCCACAGGGAAAAGCAAGGTGGGAAGTAGAAGAAGGAGAAAGAGAAGAATAAGGAGGAGCAGCAGGAGGAGGACCTTTACGTACTGAATTTAGCAAAAGTTATCCAATCTCACATTTCTTCACAGAATTAACAAAAAATTACATGAAAAGCTTAGGAAAAGAAAACCTGAGAGCTTTCTCCTTCATCCTGTGGTTTAATATGGGCACATCTCATCATCCTAGATCCAAGAGCCAACCCATATAGAAGGTAACCTTGGTATGTAGAATGAAGCATCGATACTCTTTTGCTTCAACAATGTCACTGATCCCTTTGAAACATTGCCTATATGGAATTATTGATGGGGAAAGCTTCCAGGGTTTTAGGTGGTAATTATATGTACATCCCATATATAGTACAGATTCAGAGAGGCAAGCTGCATGCCAGAAGCCATGGCTCTTGTGAAGCTATAGAGAATGGGAAGTGATATAAAAGAAAGCCTGTTGTATTTTCACAGCATTTGCTTCATAAGTCAGCTACTGAGCATAAATGTCATCTGTCCTAGAACCTTTCCAGATGATATAGCTACACAATTTTCTTTTATATCCTGTATGCACTCTGGCACCAATGCCAACACTATTCATTTTATAACCTAGACCTATGTGTTATGCAGAAAAAAGAATACTCATTTTGGGCCAAGAAACAATTATAGTGATTTTGTATGATGATGGTGATGATAGTGATGCATTCCTAAACCCCACTCCCTACAGTGTTGTTCTTTCATTCATAAGGAACTGTGTACCTTACAAAATATTGTCTGTCAATAAAAACTGAAATATGTGTAAAGTGTGCCATGTTCGGAAGGCCTTCTTAATACTGTCCCAGACTTTGGAATTCCATCCTTCTAAGAAAACTAAAATGGCTCCCTACTTGTTGGCCTTCTTCGAGCAAGCAAAAATGTTCTGGTTCCATCAGGCTTATTATTATTATTATTATTATTATTATTATTATTATTATTATTATTATTATTATTATTATTATGGAGAAGGAGGAGGAAGACATTAGGAAGAAAGCTGTGGAAGGTTTGGACCAGGGGAAAATGCCAAAAGGAAAGGGGAGAGATTCTATAGGTTAGATCCCAGAAGAGTTCCTTTTCTAGACTAGAACTTCCATCATCCCCCAGACAGCATGGCCACTAGCTGTTGAATGATCAAAGATAGTAGACATGGTAGCTGTGTGGAATTTCCATGTTCCAGAGCCAATATATGTACCTATATACTTGCCTTTACAAAGGATGGTCTGATTTCTGAAGACACCCTCTATTCTAGTGGTTCTCAACCTGGGGTCCCCAGATGTTTTTGGCCTTCAACTCCCAGAAATCCTAACAGCTGGTAAACTGGCTGGGATTTCTAGGAGTTGTAGGCCAAATACATCTGGGGACCCCAGGTTGAGAACCACTGCTCTATTCAAATGGAAAGTAGCAAAAGCTTTGAAATAACTCAACTCCTGGTTAACAACCCAAACAGAAACACAGACCACCTAGTCATAGTATTCCCAACGTTGCAACATATGGGTTTGCTGCTTGAATTGAAGTAACTATTTCTTAGCATATATCACAAATTTTCAATTCATGTTACATATTTATTATCCCAAAAAACTAACAGCAAAACTAAGCAAAATAAAGTGGAATATGAAAATACTTAAACAACTAATTCAAATCATCAAGTGAGATTAGATTTAGGCTATGAAATGATGAGTTACTAAGGCTTAAAAATAAGATATAATTACAAACTATTTAAAGCAGAACACTAAGCGGGTGGAAAGCACCGGCACTCTAAAACCCTTTTCCTCTGCATCTCATCTATCCTATTTCTTTTTTTTTATAACTTTTAAACTTTGCAACAAAAAGACAATAGGAAGAAGGGGAGACTACGCTACCTTGCAAGGAAATTCTAGGGCAAACCCATGATGACAGCCTTTCTTGCATCCCCACCCAATATGTCTCTGAAAGTCCTCCCCTCAAAACTTGCAAAGGGAGTTCCATATGACAGAATGTGTATGTGTCTATATTTCTTCTTGTCGCTTCTTGATTTATGATAACCCCATGAATTTCATAGGAATTTTTTAGGTAAAGGAGGAGATTCTGATAATTTTTTTCCTCTGAATCATAGTCCACAGCACCAGATATTTCTTAGCAGTCTCCCATCCAAGTATTAATTGGGACATGCCCTGCTTAGCTTTTAAAATCACAAAGATCTGGTTTCCCGAAGGATACGCAGTCCTTCAAATAACTTGGTATATTGATATACGAACTTTATGCAGATAATTTGTGTTCGTGCTCTTTTTTTGGTGATGTATTAATTTTTTTCCTTCTTCCATCTTTTTTTTGTTACAGTTCCTAAACGGCCACTGTAACAATACTTCTGAATAATGGATACTAAGGGCAAACAATGAAAAAGGCAGTGTCATTGTTTTCATGCCCTGCTTATGGGTTTTCCAGGAACATGTGGCTGGGGAATATAAAGTCTAAAGTGGCAATTCTTTATCTTGGTTTTAAAAAATCCTGCTCTGGCCTCTGGAAGTCAAAGACCTTTCTCAATTCATTTGATCTTCAAAACCGTATTAGCTGGAAAAAGTAATTTGGAAAGGAGACCTCTATTAGCAAGGGATGTTGCTAATAATATTGGTGTGAGGAAAAAGAGGGGCATACCATCATCCATGAATATAAATAGCCAAATAAAATGCAAGGGATGTAAAAACGTCATAGAAACACCAGCCTTAATCTGATGTTGTCAGTACATTCAGTGCACACCTTGTAATTGCAAACACATTGGGCCAAGGAAAAGTGGGGGGTTGAGAGACAGCCGAGGCCTGTTCATACCTTTTTTTTTTTTTTTTGTAGTGCTCTGTTTGATCCTTCACATTTGATTTAAATTTGTCCGTGGCTTCATCTGCCTGGTGCAATAATTGACAGATGATATCACCAAGAGTGCGGAGATGTGTGTTTTCCTAATCGAAATACATATGCAAAGCAAATCTATTTCCAAAGTGTTAGCAAATCATCCGCGGTGATAAAAGCTCTAACCTGCTGGAAACATTTCAAGAGCTTATCCTTTCTTTTCCTCTGAGTTTCTTTTGACACACACCGTTCCCAACCTCTCACAGCATTAAACTGCTTTCCCACTTCCTTTTCAACAGTGGGAATACTTCCCTTATGGGTGTCAGAATCTCTCAGAGGGGTCAAAGGTCGCCCTGCGGAGGAAATGACAAGCTGTGAAATGTAAAAGAACAATTCCTTCCACATGTTCCCTTGCTCCAGGAACACCAAAGCACTGTCAGTCGGCATCAGTTTGGGATGGCCCAGACATTGGCAAAGCAGCTCTGTCAAAACAAATTTGCCATTAAAGACCCACACAACTGTTTAAAGCTCTTACTGTTATTCCTTCAGTAGAGCTGTTTTACTGAAACCAAATGGGGTGCATTAATAGCAGGTCCATGGGAGAAAGAAACAGTAGGGCATGATCCAGCTGCAGTGAAGCTGCTGTATGTTTTCAATTTACAACCATTGACGCATTGCTATGGCCTTTGGTTTCATCTTAAAATGAGTTGTGAATTAAATGATGATGCCAAACCTTCTCCCTGAATAGGTTCAGAAGTTTAGTGAGTTTCCTTAAAGTTTGGATTAAAATACAAAACAATTTCCTAGTCCAAGTAATGCGAGACCCACTGGTTGTCTCTGTTTACAGTGGGAGATTATCAAATCTGTCCGTTCTTTAAAATGGGACACAAATAAAATACGCAAGTACTGTACTTCAACTGGGCTGTGGCCGGGCTGTGGCGCAGGAGGGAGAGCAAGCCAGCTGTAATTAACTGCAATGAATCACTCTGACCAGGAGGTCATGAGTTCGAGGCCCGCTTGAAGCCTATGTTTGTTTGTCTTTGTTCTATGTTAAAAGGCATTGAATGTTTGCCTATATGTGTAATGTGATCCGCCCTGAGTCCCCTTCCGGGTGAGAAGGGTGGAATATAAATGCTGTAAATAAATAAATAATAAATATTCTTCCTACAGTAGCCATTCTTGCAGCATGATTCTAAATTTGTGTAATTAGATATATATTTCAACTTGTTGCAAGGGCACAACTCTTCATAACAGTATGTATCATCATCATCATCATCATCATCTTTATTTCTATCCTGCCCTATCTCCCAACTCAGGGCGATGTACAACAAAAATCGGCAAACATTCAATGTTGAAAAAAACATAACATGATAAAACACTTGAAATACTAATCAATCAAATTGACAACACAAGGATATACTTATAAAACAATACAAAATGACAAGTGAAAGATTTAAATATTTCAGATAAAAGAATTAGGACACAATTCTCTAATGACTTTAAAAATAGTCATAGATAATTAACACATTATCTACACATTACACAAACACCACTGAAGCTTACTAGCAAGGATCTTTTTTATTCAAGAAATGGACTAGTTGATATACGAGGGCTATTCAGAAAGTAGGTTACATTTTGGATTTTAAAAAGGACAAAGTATAGGAGAAATCATTTACCATATGCAGCTGAAAGACACATCCCAAAACTACAATCTCATGTAATCCCCATTTAAATTTAGCCACGTTTCTTATAGATAAATGAGTTTGAAAAGTACTTCACCAGTAAATTCCCCGCCTGTGTCCTCGGCTCTTCCTCCTTCTCCCTTCTTGCAGCGTAGCCAAAACGCTGCGCTGCCAGCCATGCCCCCATTGTTGGAAACGGAGGAGAGAGGCGGCAAATTTACTGGTGCAGTGCTTTTCAAACTCATTTATCTATAAAAAAACGTGGCTAAATTTAAATGGGGATTACATGAGATTGTAGTTTTGGGATGTGTCTTTCAGCTGCATATGGTAAATGATTTATCCTATACTTTGTCCTTTTTAAAATCCAAAACGTAACCTATTTTCTGGATAGTTCTCATATATATAAGACTTTCTGGGGGAAAAATTGCAAGCTTTCTTTACTTCATCTCAACTACTCAAGAGTTGAACCAATTGAGACAATAACAACCAAAACTTGCCATCCTTACTCATGGCAACAAATTGAGAACACTTTTCATTAGTTGGGGTGGGATGGCTAGATGGCAGCAGCAGCCCTAGGTTTTTTCACTATGTAAGCAAACCTACGGCTGCGCCCTCCCCCCCCCCCCAAAATTACGCGCCCCCCCTTACCGGCGGCGGCGCAATCTCCAGCTGCGGAACTCCAGGAAGTCCTTGCTATTCTCATGAGATCTTGTGATATTTTGCGAGATCTCGCAGAAATCTCGCGAAATCTCACGAGAATAGCAAGGACTTCCTTGTTCCATGGCGAGCAACCCAATGGTAGCCGCCGCCGCAAGAGCGCCCAGCAAGGGCTGCGCCCCAAGCGGCGGCTTCAACAGCTTCAATTACGAACTGGCCCTGCTAGATGGCTAGACATATCTAGTATTTTGGGGATGAAGAATGTATACTTACTGTGGTAAGGAATGAGATCTACCATGGCAAGAATTTTGGCTTTCTAAGTGTTAGAATGTAGCACTGCTGGGAAGATGTACTGATTCTTAGATGGGATCCTGCTTTGAAAAGATGCACTTACTCCTACCCACCCTCCCAGCCAACAGTAACAATGATGCAGTATAAAAACTGTATAATATCAAAAACAGGAAAAGGAGGTAGTATGTGTGGTTTTGTGCAGAGCACATACAGAGACATTTTCCTACTCTCTTAATTTTCCACCATTGCCTGTGCAACATACATGCCATGTCAAATATAATTATGGACAATCAAATCCTATATAATACTAATTTATGCATGCTTCCGCTAGTATATAAAATAAGAGCAGTGTGTGTACCTACAGTCAGAGAAATTGACTCATGTTAACTTTTATCTTGGCAGGCTTTATTGTGTCTTGGCACTCTCATTTGTTGTTGTTGCTGTTTGCTTACACTTAAATGGGACCTAAATGCTTTCAGATGTCAACAGGAAGGAACAACAGAGAGATGCATCTGACAACAATGTTACTTATGTCACGATAGATAGATCACAGCAGCCCTTAACGGAATTTGAATCAAAGATCAAAAGGTGCTCAGACTTGAGAACACATGCAAAGTGGATTGTTCAAAC